>NC_092147.1:50091347-50351347 GCF_045791955.1 Oncorhynchus clarkii lewisi
ACACAGTGGACCTAGCATTCTAGGCATACTTTGGTTACACATAACTAGTAACAAAACAAAGAAAATGACGACATTGTCATAGCCTCGAGCATTGCATACAGACATGAAAAAATATATATATATACAGTACCAGTCAAAAATTTGGACACACCTACTCATTCAAGTTCTCTTCAAAACGAAGAAATAACACATATGGAATCATGTAGTTAGTAAAAAAGTGTTAAACAAATATACATTTTAGGTTTGAGATTCATCAAAGTAGCCACCGTTTGTGTTATGTGTTTGTGTTATGACAAGGTAGGGGTGGTATACAGAAGATATCCCTTTTTGGATAAATGACCAAGTCCATATTATGTCAAGTGCAGTCTCAAAGACCAAGAAAACGCTAGGATGAAACTGGCTCTCATGAGGACCACCACAGGAAAGGAAGACCCAGAGTTACCTCTGCTGCAGAGTGTAAGTTAATTAGAGTTAACTGCACCTCAGATTGCAACCCAAATAAATGCTTCACAGAGTTCAAGTAACAGACATATGTCAACATCAATTGTTCAGAGGACACTGCATGAATCAGGCCTTCATGGTTGATTTGCTGCAAAGAAACCACTACTAAAGGACACCAATAAGAAGAAAAGACTTGATTGGGCCAAGAAACACGAGCAATGGACATTAGAACTGTGGAAATCTGTCAAATATAAGATTTGGACTCATCAGAGACGCAGAGTAGGTGAATAGATGATCTTCGCATGTGTGGTTCCCACCATGGAGCACGGAGGAGGTGTGATGGTGCTTTGCTTGTGACACTGTCAGTGATTTATTTACAATTAAAAGGCTGCAGCATGGCCAGCATGGCTACCAGCAAGGCCACAACAGCATTCTGCAGCCATACCATTTAGGTTTGTGCTTAGTGGGACTATCATTTGTTTTCAACGGGACAATGACCCAAAACACACCTCCAGGCTGTGTAAGAGCTATTTGACCAAAACGAGAATTGTGGAGGGCTGCATCAGATGACCTGGCCTCCACAATCACACGACCTCAACCCAATTGAGATGGTTTTGGATGACTGAAGGAAATGCAGCCAACAAGTGCTCAGCATATGTGGGAACTCCTTCAAGACTGTTGGAAAAGCATTCCATGTGAAGCTGGTTGAGAGAATGCCAAGCGTAAGCTGTAATCAAGGTAATGGGTGGCTATTTTGAAGAATCTAAAATATACAATTCATTTGGATTTGTTTAACACTTTTTTTGGATACTACATGATTCCATGTGTTTTTTCATATTTTTGATGTCTTCAAAATGTAGAAAATATAAAAAATAACAAAAACACTTGAGTGAGTAGGTGTGTCCAAACGTTTGACTGGTACTGTACAGTCAAAATTACTGTCCAGACTTGTTCCTAATTTTGTTACGTTACAGCCTTGTTGTTTTTTTCCCCTCATCAATCTACACACAATACCCCATAATGACAAAGCAAAAACAGGTTCTTACCAGATAGATTCTTACATTAAAAACAGTCAATATCAGAGTCTCTGGAACTGGTTTTGTATTGGTGAACATTTAATATACAGTGTAAGTAAAACAATGTGATAGGTACCTGGGGGCTGAGTAAGTCAAAATGCTATGGACCAGACCAAGCTTTCCTCTACAGATAGCCAGCCTGATTAAAATGCTCGACCTCCAGAAGAGTACGAGGGGGAGTTTAAGTCCAACTCTCAGCAGCTTGTTTTGGCTGGTCTGTAGCTTATTCTTTAGATGACACTGAACTAGCGCTCCTGCCAATGTCTTTAGGGTGTCACTATCAAGATATTTTGAGGTCTGAGTTAGGAATGAAAAATGTTTGTTTACCTTTGTTAAAAGCCTTTAGGGACATAGTCTCACCAGTGGCTTGTGAAAGTACTCACCCCCCTTGGCATTTTTCTTTTTTGTTGCCCTACAACCTGGAATTAAAATTGAATTTGGGGGGGATTGTATCATTTGATTTACACAACATGCGTACCACTTGGAAGATGCAAAACATTCTTGTTGTGAAACAAACAAGAAATAAGACAAAACAACGGAAAACTTGAGCATGCATAACTAACTATACACCCCCCAAAGTCAATCCTTTGTAGAGCCACCTTTTGCAGCAATTACAGCTGCAAGTCTCTTGGGGTATGTCTCTACAAGCTTGGCACATCTAGCCACTGGGATTTTTGCCCATTCTTCAATGCAAAACTGCCTTCAAGTTGGATGGATTCCGCTGGTGTACAGCAATCTTTAAGTTATACCACAGTTCTCAAATGGATTGTGGTCTGGGCTTTGACTAGGCCAGTCCAAGACATTTAAATGTGTCCCCTTAAACCACTCGAGTGTTGCTTTAGCAGTATCCTTAGGATTATTGCCCTGCTGGAAGGTGAACCTCCGTCCCTGTCTCAAATCTTTGGAAGACTGAAACAGGTTTCCCTCAAGAATTTTCCTATATTTAGCGCCATCCATCATTCCTCCAATTCTGACCAGTTTCCCAGTCCCCGCCGATGAAAATTAGGGATGTTGTTCTAGGGGTGATGAGAGGTGTTGGGTTTGCGCCAGACATAGCATTTTCCTTGATGGCCAAAAAGCTCAATTTTATTCTCTTCTGACCAGAGTACCTTCTTCCATATGTTTAAGGAGGCGAACACCAAAGGTGTTTGCTTATTCTTTTCTTTAAGCAATGGCTTTTTTCTGGCCACTCTTCCGTAAAGCCTAGCTCTGTGGAGTGTGCGGCTTAAAGTGGTCCTATGGACAGATACTCCAATCTCCGTTGTGGAGCTTTGCAGCTCCTTCAGGGTTATCTCTGTTCTCTTTGTTGCCTGTCTGATTAATGCCCTCCTTGCATGGTCCGTGAGTTTTGATTGGCGGCCCTCTCTTGGCAGGTTTACTGTGGTGCCATATATATTTTTTTTTAATAATGGATTTAATGGTGCTCCGTGGGATGTTCAAAGTTTTGTATATTTTTTATCATCCTAACCTGATCTGTACTTCTCCACAACTTTGTCCCTGACCTGTTTGGAGAGCTCCTTGGTCTTCATAGTGCTGCTTGCTTGGTCGTGCCCCTTGCTTAGTGGTGTTGCAGACTCTGGGGCCTTTCAGAACAGGCGTATATATACTGAGATCATGTGACAGATAATGTGACACTTAGATTGCACACATGTGGACTTTGGTTGCACCATATCTTATTTAGGGGCTTTTTTTCATTTCACTTCGCCAATTTGGCCTATTTTGTGAATGTCGATTAAATGAAATCCAAATAAAAATCTATTTAAATTACAGGTTATAATGAAACAGAATAGGAAAAACACCAAGGGGGTGAATACTTTTGCAAGGCACTGTACCTATCCAATTCACACCCAAGGCAGCTGACTGAGGTTTTTTGTGTAACCCCTGAGTTGCCCACTTTGACACTAAAACCAGGAAACCAAATTCTTCTGCATTTTTCCAAGATGCAGAGAAACGTTTGTTATCTGAAAGCCATTTACTGATATTGGATAAGTAATGATCAGTAATAATCTCTTCTACTGAGGCTTTATTCTTATGGGACACAGTAGAGCCGAGCTATCCGTATACAAAAACAAATACGAGAGCAGGCTGATTTCATATCGTTAATGTACAGTAGGAAGAAAAGTGGGCCAAGGACGCTCCCTTGCGGGACCCCACAAATAATCCCCTTTGCACTAGAATGTTTTCCATTAACATCCACCACCTGTTAAATATGATTTACCTCAGTCAATAACCCTGCTGTTAAAACCAAGGATAGCGTCTTCTGTTCCCATGATTCCATAGGGTATTGGGGCAGTGGACCACACACAGGGGACTCTAGATACATCATTGTCTGGGTCAGGCTGGTCCATACAGACAATGTGACTACGTTTGACATCCGTCACAAAGACAGGGTGTGAAGTCATTGTTTCTCCCGTCATAATTGAGTCCTGACATGATTTTCGATGCACTGCTAAAGCCTCATTATAGTCCAGTCTGTCATAGTGCCGGGGCAGCAAGCTCATATTCAGGTTCATAATAAAAGAAAAATGTTCTCCGAACAACAATTGGGGAAGATTGAGGAAGAGCTGAGCACTTTGATCACAATGCCCATCCCTGGCTGGTTCTCTGGGAACAATAGTGAGCTACTGATGGTAGAGGAAGGAGGGTGGGCGCTGCCACAGAAATCAATAGAACATTATAGTGTATCTCAGTAGGGGGCACTCCTCTCTGTGATCTATAGATGGAGACCTTTGTGGCCAAGGTCGGGACAGACAGCATTTGGGGACACTGCCTTTCAAATGGTACCGTCAATCATTGCAAAGGTTTTAAGCTGTCATAGCTAATTACAGATCCCATGGCACGCAGCTGTTGCAAGGGTAGTGGTATTAATCCCTGGATAAATCCTCAAATTGATCAACATACTACAAACTGCATAGTACCAGTGTTGGTGGTAATGTGTTACAAATGAACGTGTTACAGTAATAATATTACTTTTTGCGGTAACTAACAATACTGTTCCAGATTGATTAACAATATTACAGTTACTGTTATCATCCCCTTCCTATTACAGTTATTGATCCAAATAGATATTTGTGATGATTATTATTCCCTCTCAATATTTAAAATCCCCCCGCCCCAGATTCTAATTGTTTTTGTCCTCTTACCAAGTTCCTGCTTACGGATGCAGTAATACTAACTACTTTAGTGAGGGAGATGAAAAACTGTGCCCACTGCTCAGGTGATAAAAAACCCTCTCCACTGCAAGAAACACGGCTTCCTACAAAGGCAACACACCAACACAAAACCCAGAGACCTGACCACTGCTGCTTAAGATGTCGGTAGGCCTACCTCATCCAAACAACCAAGCCTTGATTTTAATCATTCAGGAGGACAGGCTGTAACCCAGGGAGAGCTGAACAAGCGTGTAGCTGGGTATGTAGTAGAGGAAATGCTGCCCTTATCCATGGTAGAATCGCCCTATTTTTATGTCTGTCGTTATTAGGCTACTTGTGTTGGTGTATAGGCCTATTTAACGTAACGTTGACATTGTTTAGGACACACAATGTTTTGAGGTGTAATGCAAAAGTAATATAACAAGTAGTGTAACTAATTACTTTAAGTAATTTTGTTATTGTTGAAAGAAGTAACAAGTAATAGGCAATATATATTTTTTTAATTGTAACGACCCCAACACTGAATTGTACATACTACATAGGCTACCAAATAAGCTACCAATGGGCTCATTTGCATTGTTCCACTCTAAAATCACAAAATAGTTGTTACCTTGTAAACAAGTCATTACAGATATAGAAAATGAAAGTCTCAACTAAAGAGTGGGGTGACTATAAGTTGCAGATGACAACAAGGGAAGAAGGGGGTGTGTGTGGGGTAGAAGAGAGGGAATGGGGAACCTGAAGAAGGGGTGCTTGTGGTGGGGTTGAGGGGGAACGGGTAGGGGAATGGAAACGGGAGCATCAAATAGCTGGCGCCAGCGGCTGCCGATGCCTGCATGCCTCGAGAAGATTTAGTGTTGAAGCAGGGGGAGGCCGAGCATGAGCCCATTGGGCCTGTGAATGCGGGGCTGTTCATGGCTGATTTCATGCCTGGTTGATCAGAGGCTGCCGGGCCAGGCCTCACGACAGCTGCAGGGCCCGCTGGCCGCCCGCGCCACAGCCCGGCACAAAGGCAGCACAGCACACAGCACAAGAATGGTTGACAGGCTGTTGTTAACGACGGCAACTGTGTGAGGTATGTATATCAGGTCGCTAAATACTGGCAGTGTTAATCAGGCGAAGCGAGGGGAGAGGGAGCAGAGTGAAAGAGAGAGGGGGTGAGATGATGCCCCCTATCTGAAGCGTTGTTTTACTGCAAGGATTGTACTACACAGAGGTTTCATTGATGGAATAATATGACGTTCTCAATAAAATATACAAGTGTTTTTATTTTGCCTCCCAATATTTTATCCACCACCTGATATTATCATATTAAACCATCCCTTTCACAAGACCGAATAGAATAGGCCTAATTCTCACATTCATAGTCTGCGTGCGCCTTGAAGTAGGCAGCAATAGGGTGAACTTTTGGGTGTGATGTGTTGAGTTTTATTGGATTGAAGGAGGTTTACAAGTGACTGGAAGTCTGAGACAAGGCCATGTTGTCCATCTGGTCAGGAGTTTATAAGGACAGTGCTCAGAGAGAAGAGGTAGGATTCTGAATGCCAAGCCACAGAACCACAAAACCTTGACCCTGACCTTGACCACTCGTCTCCCCCACGGTGAACACAGGCCAGAGGAATGTGTGGTTCCAGGGGGATGTGTGCACAGTGGGCCAGTCTGGATGGCTCTTAGGGGAGCTATTTCAGGTCTTCTGTATGCCTCACCAGTTACCGCTACAGGGGGTGTGTCAGCCAGAGCTATGGACACAGCAACAGGATTAGCATTCTGCCGGTCGGGAAATCTGTAGGTCAGAGACGGCCATCCCTTTTCAGGCCCTCTGTCTATATGCCTCTCCACTTCCTGGGTCCTACACTCTTAGGAATAAGGGTTCCAAAATGTTTTTTGGGCCATCCCATAAGAGAACCCTTTTTGGTTCTAGGTAGAACTCTATTGGGTTCCATGTCCATCTGTTGAAAGGGTTCTAAATGGAACTCAAAAAGGTTCTACCTGGAACCAACAGTGTTCTAACTAGAACCAGAAATGTGCAATTAAATGGGTTTTCCTATGGGGAAAGACGAAGGACCCTTTTAGGTTCTAGATAGCACTTTTTTACACTGAGCTGAATTTATTATCATCTCTATAACTAAAGCAGACAATCTGACCAGTCTGATAAGAATCACACCAATTAGTCCTCATGATATAATTGAGATAATCAGATAAGATAATAGCATTCATTACTGTACTTCTCTACAACGTTCTCATGCAACACGAGCATACCAGATGAGCTAAATGACTTCAAGGCAAGCAACACTGAAGCATGCATGAGAGCACCAGCTGTTCTGGACGACTGTATGGCCATGCTCTCCGTAACCGATGTGAGTAAGACCTTTAAACAGGTCAACATTACCAGAATGTGTACTCAGAGGATGCGCTGACCAACTTTTCAACCTGTCCCTGACCGAGTCTGTGATGTACTGGGCCATACACACTACCGTCTGTAGTTCGGCCTTTGGTCGGAGGCCGTACAGTTGCCATACCAGGCGGTGATGCAACCATGCAACCAGGCGGTGATGCAACCATGCTCTCGATGGTGCAGCTGTAGAACTTTTCTTCTTCATCTGCATTGCTTGCTGTTTGTGGTTTTAGGCTGAGTTTCTGTATAGCAATTTGTGACATCTGCTGATGTAAAAAAGGCTTTATAAAAACATTTGATTGATCGAATTTGATTGTTTATTATCTATGCATAGTCACTTTACCCCTACCTAGACTGTCACGTTCTGACCTTAGTTCCTTTGTTATGTCTTTTGTTTTAGTATGGTCAGGGCGTGAGTTGGGTGGGTTGTCTATGTTAGTTTGTCTATGATTTTCTATTTCTGTGTTTGGCCTGGTATGGTTCTCAATCAGAGGCAGCTGTCAATCGCTGTCCCTGACTGAGAACCATATTTTGTTTTCCATTGTGTTTTGTGGGTGGTTATTTTCTGTTTAGTGTTGTGTTGCACCTTACAGGACTATTCGTTGGTTGTTTATTGTTTTGTTTTCAGTGTTCATTAAAATATTTAAAATATGAACACTTACCACGCTGCACCTTGGTCCTCCTCTCCTTCCCCAGACGACAAGCGTTTCATACACGTACAAATTACCTCAATTACCTCGACTAACCTGTACAGCCACACATTGAATCAGTACCGGTACCCCCTGTATACAGCCTCATTATTGTTATTTTATTGTTACTTTTTTATATGTTTTACTTGAGTTTATTTGGTAAATATTTTCTTAACTCTTATTTTTCTTAAAACTGCATTGCTGGTTAAGAGCTTGTAAGTAAGCCTTTCACAGTAAGGCAACACCTGTTGTATTCGGCGCATGTGACAAATAAAATTTGATTTGAAATCTTCAGTCTCAAATGCATTCTTGTGTCACACTGCAGCTGATTGTCATCAGGTGCTACACTTTCCCACCATTGCCATGACATCAATTTGACACATCTTGCTTCTAATCAGTGTGCACATGTTTAGGAGAACATACCATTCTCAAAATAAAGAGTGTGAAATCTTTAAACGTGAACGTTCAGACAGACCTGTGTTGTGTGTTGCACTGTCAGTGACACAGCAGGCTACTGTCCAAGCCGGGGTGGGATTAGGATAAGGAATTATTATATATATATTATCCAAATACTTAGGTGACGATACGATATTTATTGCGATTCTCACGATTCTACATTGGATCCCTGGTTGCCATGGTGCCGTAAGACAGCCTTAACAGAGAGCTCTGTAAATGTTGTTCATATTTTAGATGTTTTTTTTTACGTGTTGTTTTGTTATTTAATTGTTGATTGAATATATCTGGTGGTTTTTACCCACAGAGTTGTAGGACTGGTGGCGGGTTGACTTGTCTGGTTTGGCTAGCTAGCTAGCTAATGTTCGCATTTAAAAGATGCGTCTCAGAACCGGCTGCTTCTTAATCAATGAGACCTGACTGCATTATGGAAATGTCAGAGAGCGCGGAGTGAGGATGACTGCTGCTCTGGACTGATGTGAGGTGTGCTTTCCTGCACTGTAGCGGCAGCAAACCCATCACCGAAGTGGGTGCTACTTGTGACTTGTGGAGGAGCATGAAGTCCCGGCTACAGAGAGGCTGACCTGAGGATGACATCAGGGCCAGCAAGCCAACTCGGTCACCATCACTTGGCATTACCACCATCAAACCATCATCTAACTCAGTTTAGGAGCCTGAGATCGCTTATCTACTGAGGGAGTCCTGCTCAATGGCTATGACAATGTCGTCTTGTCCTTTGGTATGTTATGTGTTATATGTGTAACCAAAGTCTGCCTAGTAGGTTAGGCCTACTGTGTATCCTGGGACTACTATGCTTATGTTTGTCCATTTTTTAACCATTTATTTAAGAGGACCAAAATAAAAATGCATCTGAAAATGTTTTTTGTGTGTGTGTGTGTGTCATCCTCAATGATTTTAAATGTATATCCGCATGTGTTGTATTTGAAATGATCATATAAATCTATCAATCTATATGTCCTGCGATTCGATACTGCAATTTTTTTATTGCAATTTTTATGTTCCAAACGTATTTTTCATTAGATGTCTGCTGCAGAGAGACAAGAGAGAGCATGAGAAAATGGGCTTCGATCAGTCAGGGAAATAACAGTGCTGAAAACATGTTGGCTCAGTATTTAAACAGATGTTGGAGAACAAGCTGTAGGAGGAAAAATCACAGAGTTTTGGTGCAGGTACAGCTGACAAGCTGAGAAGCTGTACCCTCCAATCGATTCTTGGGAATCAAAATATAGATATAATACCGTCAAAAATCATATTGCGATATGTACACTACCGTTCAAAAGTTTGGGGTCAATTAGAAATGTCCTTGTTGTTGAAAGGAAAGCACATTTTTTTTGTCCATTCAAATAACATCAAATTGATCAGATATACAGTGTAGACATTGTTAATGTTGTAAATGACTATTTTAGCTGGAAACAGCTGATTTTTTAATGGATTATCTACATAGGCGTACAGAGGTCCATTATCAGCAACCATCACTCCTGTGTTCCAATGGCACGTTGTGTTAGCTAATCCAAGTTTATAATTTTAAAAGGCTAATTGATCATTAGAAAACCCTTTTGCAATTATGTTAGCACAGCTGAAAACTGTTGTCCTGATTAAAGAATCAGTAAAACTGGCCTTGAACTGTATTCTTTTTTCCCCCATCACTAGGTGGGACTTGACCCAATAACCTCTTGTGACCCATATTCTCATGGGTACAGCTGAACTGTCATGATATCTATATTGATACAGACTGACAGCCATACTGACGGATCCATCAAAGCCGGCCTCAAGCCCTCTTTGGGACCATCTGGCATGTTACATTACAGTAGCTGCTGTTAATACCATGTTATAGGCTTTTTAAAGATCATCTGATATTTTAACCTGAGGTAAGGACCATTCCTGTACATGATATTAACACCAGCTACAGTAAAATAACAGAACCCCTACCGTCACAGAGACCAGCTAAGACTGGGAAGGGAAATGTAGGCTTTGTGGAGGAAGTAAGGAAAAAATGCATTAACTTTGTGCCATGACACAGTGATAGCGTCTTACCCTTGTAGGTCAGGAGCAGCCAGCCAGTCGTCTTAATATGGGAAACGAGAAGGGAACTTTCCCCAACACTGTTTAAACCACCACGAGCCCCAAGTTAATGATGCCCCCAGGTTACAGTCGTAGCGTGTGAACCACGTCCCCTCACACAGATTACCTTTCTGTATCTCTGGGCTCCCTGATCGCCTCACCATTCAACCCTTTGTCCCTCTGACATAGAGATTGACTGCTGTTTTCACCCTGGTTTGTGTGAAGTATAGTAAGATGCATGTACCAGGTAGAGTCCCTGCCACAGGCTAATAGCATCACTAGAAAGAAGGCCTTTCCCACAATAAGGGATACTGTATGTATTGTGGGAAAGAGGCTGTACAGAGCCATCGGAAAGTATTCAGACCCCTTGGCTTTTTCCACATTATGGAATTGATTAAATTTTAAAAGATCCTCAGCAATCTACACACAATACATGATGGCAAATCAAAAACATGTTTTTAGATTTTTTTTCTAATTTATTAACAATAAAAAACAGAAATACCTTATTTACATAAGTATTCAGACCCTTTGCTAAGAGCCTCGAAATTGAGCTCAAGTGCATCCTGTTTCCATTGATGTAAATGGGAGAACTTTCTAGAAGGACAACCATCTCCGCAGCACTCCACTAATCAGGCCTTTATGGTAGAGTGACCGGACAAAAGTCACTGCTCAGTAAAAGACACATGACAGCCCGCTTGGAGTTTGCCAAAAGGCACCTAAAGACTCAGACCATGAGAAACCAGATTCTCTGGTCTGATTTAACCAAGATTGAACTATTTGGCCTGAATGCCAAGCGTCACGTCTGGAGGAAACCTGGTACCATCCCTACGGTGAAGCATGGTGGTGGCAGCATCATGCAGTGGGGATGTTTTTCAGTGGCTGGGACTGGAAGGCTAGTCAGGATCGAGGTAAGGATGAACGGAGCAAAGTACAGAGAAATTCTTGATGAAAACCTGTTCCAGAGTGCTCAGGACCTCAGACCGAGGCAAAGGTCAACCTTCCAACAGGACAACGACCCTAACCACACTACCAAGACAAGGCAGGAGTGGCTTCGGGACAAGTCTTTGAATGGCCTTGGCCTAGCCAGAACCCCGACTTGAACCTGATCGAACATCTCTGGAGCGAGCTGAAAATAGCTGTGCAGCAACGCTCCCCATCCAACCTGACAGAGCTTGAGAGGATCTGCAGAGAAGATTGGGAGAAACTCCTCGAATACAGGTGTGCCAAGCTTGTAGCGTCATACCTAAGAAGACTAATCGCTGCCCAAGGTGCTTCGACAAAGTACTGAGTAAAGGGTCTGAATAAAGATTTGTCCTAACGAAAAATGCTCCTTAGATATTAATTTAGAATCCTCCAATCCTCTAAATCTTATTATTGGCTGAGAGTCACGTCATTGAAAAATAAAATTGATATGCTATAGGCCTATGGTAGGCGACATGTGTTGAGTAATGTCCTGTTAAAAGTGGTGTAGGTCTTAGTTATTTATTTATTTAAAAAGCATATTGAAGTTAGAAGCAATAGGACTTTAAGCAGTAGCCTACTCGCTGTGGTCAACTATTTCAGAACCGTTTCGCGCTGCTCCGAGACAAGCATGGGGACTGGTCTTGATAAATCAATTAGATTTTTATTTTCACTGAATCTCAGTTTGGGCATTGGTTAGACTACAATTAGGGTGTGGACATGTTATGATCTTAGTACTGTAGCCTACTCCCGACCGTCACGTTGTACAGCACCATATTTTCCGTTCCATCCTAATGGAACGTTTTTCGTTTTTCTTGGAATAGTAACACCATAATATTCATCTAATTAATTAAGCAAAATTTATCAAATCAATCATGATTTCAATCATTTCAATCAATCATGAATCATGATAATATGTTCTTACAAAAAAGTTTTAAGTTCTCTAGTATAACCAATATTGAAGGCTATCAAATTCTTCTCAAAGATGCCCTCTGGTGGCCAAATTTTCATTAACTAGCATTAATGGTAACAATGGCTGACAGTTAAATAATGTGCCATAGAATTCTGCGGCAGCAAGGTGTGCTGCAGTATGACACAACTTTTAAAGGAAGAACCCCTGTACTTATGTAAAGGTGATATTTCCGTTAAAAAAATTAAATAAAAAAACATCCAAAATGTTCTAAAACTGTTTTAGCTTCGTCATTATGGGGTGGTGTGTTTTGTTTGATGAAAAAAAAATGCAATCCATTTTAGAATAAGACTGTAACGTAACAAAATGTGTAAAAAGTCAAGGGGTCTGAATACTTTCCGAATGCACTGTATGTAGCCTAATGTCCTATATTGGATACTATAAAAGGATAAATACAAAATTATTTCCTGAAAACGACTAATTTATCAGTCATACAGAAAATCATCATAACCACAATGTAGTCACCATCCCCTTGGGATCCAACAAAGGCATTTTCTCCTCCACCCTATCAACATTTACAGCAGGACAATCCCATCATGTGATGAGAGAAAATATGTTGGATCACCTCCAAAGCCAAAAGGTTGAGAGAGAGAGAGAGAGAGAGAGAGAGAGAGAGAGAGAGAAGCAAGGCTATCTGCACACTGCCCACAAAATGAGGTGGAATCTGAGGTGCATTTCCTAACCTCCTACCAAATGTATATTAGAGACACATATTTCACTCAGATTACACAGACCCACAAAGAATTTGAAAACAAACCCAATTTTGATAAACTCCCATATCTACTGGGTTAAATACCCCAGTGTGCCATCACAGCAGCAAGATGTGTGACCTGTTGCCACAAGAAAAGGGCAACCAGTGAAGAACAAACACCATTGTAAATACAACCCATGTTTATGTTTATTTATCTTCCCTTTTGTACTTTAATTCTTTGCACATAATTTGACATTTGACATGTGTTTATTTTTTTGGAACTTTTGTGAGTGCAGTGTTTACTATTAATTTGTATTGTTTACTTCACTTTTGTTTATTATTTACATCACTTGCGTTTGGCAATGTTGACATATGTTTTCCATGCCAATGAAGCCCTTGAATTGAATTGAATCAAATTGAGAGAGAGGACAGGGAGGGAGTGAGGTGAGCAAGAGATGGTAGAGAACTACGTTCCACTCAGCCAAGACCGGGTACATTGTCCTGCCACTGTGGGAAACTCTGAAGACTTCCTTCTAGTGATTACCAGGAAACTGTGGATGAGTGTGAGTGACCCGTATGAGTGACCCTGCTGCCTTTCACTTTAGCTGCATGAGCAGAAACATTTACAATGTGGCGATGCATTACTGCCATGTGAGATGACTCTGATAAACTCTCTCTACCTCCCTGCCCCTCTCTCTCCATCACCTTATCTGTGAATGAAAGAATGTCTGGCCTTCATCCTAAAGTGGTCATGTTTTATGGGAAGGCAGTATTCCATTCTTAAAGATTCTTAGAATAGGCAGGAGATTCTTAGATTCTTAGAGTCAGGACATTCTTAGATTCTTAGAGACAGGACATTCTTAGATTCTTAGAGACAGGACATTCTTAGATTCTTAGAGTCAGGACATTCTTAGATTCTTAGTCAGGATTATATTTGATTCTTAGAGTCAGCTCCAACAATATGATCACATTCAGACGGGAAATAAGACTGATTTCGAAAAGACAAAGGCTATCAAATTTAGGACCAAAATATGAATGTCTCACTTGTCTGTTTGCACCTGTCACAATACTCTCACACAACTGATGTGCAATTGTGCATACACTGTACTCAGTTAAGCTGCCTCAGTTAATACGTGAATGTTACAGTGAAAACAGAGATGTGATGTGTTTCTGTAGACTAGAGGGACATCTAATGGACAGTGATCACCTCTCATGCTGTCCTATAACATCACACCATCACTATACAGTACATACCTAACCCTGTCCTTTCAACTAACAACAACAACAGTTCTTAGGAGTGTCAAACATAACACTACTGACCTAAAATGCCTTTATTAATTTCACAATACAGCACCTACAGTAGGCCTAATTTGAACACAACCCCTGGTGTCTTGCCCGACCAACCCTCCACCTTGGCCCCACAAACCTTACAGACCCTGATACAGTCACAAGTCATGGTTGCTCTCGCCTCTATGCAAATCTACCTGTGGTTTATACAGAGGAGATGCAGTGATAACAATCTAATGTTATCAAGGCCTACCTTTCCTTGATACCCACACATTGCACTTTAACCACAGGTTAATTGTCTACAGGTGAACTGAACTAGGCTAGGCTGGCTGGGCGGAAGGTTCTGTAATGAGATCTCTTTGAACTGGACAGCCCCAGAGCAGAGCGGCACTTTGTGATGTGACTGCGGCACTCACTCACGCACACATGCACAGCCTTAGCACAACAGTGCTCAGGAAGCTAAGGTCCTTCGAAGGGTTCAATGATTATGTGATTGACATGTACTGTATACTGTGTTATAATCTGCCTTGAATAAATCATTCTAATCACACAAATAAATCACACTCAAGTCACAACCAAGTAAAAGGTCACCTTTTCCGTAGCAGACCCACCTCCTCCTCGCTCAGCAGGCTAATCAACCTCTCACACATAAACACACACACAGAACCAGCTGTGGTACAGAGGTCCACCTGGCAGACAGGTGTTGAGGGCTGGGCTGGAGGGTCAAAGGGCACAGATTAGAGGTCCGCCCCCGCCATGCAGCCACTCTTTTAGTCAGGTAGAAGGGTGTGGTGACTGGATGTGCATCCCAAATGGCACACTATTCCATGTATAGGTCTCTGGTCAAAAGTAGTGCACTATATAGGTAATAGGGTGTCATTTGAGATGCAGACTAGGACAGGTGCAGGCAGCAATTTAAACTGAGGACAGACATTAGGTCTATTTTTGAATTGGCCTGTCGGCCAGAAGAAAAGAGCCCCGAAAGGAAACATAATTACAGTGTTTCCATGGTTGGGTAGTAATGGATTACATGTAATGGGGATTACATAATCCAATAGCAAATATGAAGAAACTGTAATCAGACCAGATTACTTTAAAAAAAGATGTCATCGGATTACTACAGAAGTCCAGAGAGGACATGTGAATAAAAAAAACTATTCCCTCGTTATGATCACAATATCATTTTCTTATAAGTGCACAAGGCAAGACCTAGATGCAGACATGGGAGGCAGATGGTTTGAGTCTTGATATTTATTAAACAATCCAAAAGGGGTAGGCAAGAGAATGGTCGTGGACAGGCAAAAGGTCAAAACCAGTTCAGAGTACAGGAGGTACAGAGTGGCAGGCAGTCTCGAGGTCAGGGCAGGCAGAACGGTCAAGCAGGCGGATACAGAGTCCAGAAAACAGGCAAGGGTCAAAAACCGGGAGGACTAGCAAAAGAGAATAGAAGCAGGAGTACGGGGAAACCGCTGTTTGACTTGAAAAACATACAAGACGAACTGGCACAGAGAGACAGGAAACACAGGGATTAACACACTGGGGAAAATAAGCAACACCTGGAGGGGGTGGAGACCATCACAAGACAGGTGAAACAGATCAGGGTGTGACATTTTTCATGATCATGACATAACAAAGGTTGTTTTGTTGAGATCACGAGATAAACTCTATAAATAGGAATGGCCGTTTTGATGATAGATTGACAGTATGGCTGAGGCAACAGAGCCCACGGTGAATGAGCACATATGTTTTTTATTTTTATTGCTACACTAAGGGATTGTACTTTTCATGCTAACATCATGCTTTCATTTGTGTTTGGAGTTTATTATGAGTTGCTAAATATCCCTTACCTTGAGCTAAGAGCTGGTGGGGGAGCTAAGTCCTCGTGAGGCATTTAAGCCCTGACAGGCAACATTGTGCATGCAAGCAACAACGCAGCTTACTTGGCTAGTCTTGTGAGCTAGCAAGCGAGCAAGCTAGTTAGCTAGGTAGTCTTATTAGCTCGATAGCTAGCGTGTTATCTATGCTGGTTTTTATTTTGCATGACTGATATATGTATAATTGTAAGGGACACTTCATGTTTTATGGATAACATTTACATTTCCGGAGTGGGTAAGCGCCATTCCTGACAGGCTGATCAGTTTCAGTTTCAGCCTCAGGGCTTTATCAGATTCAATAGCAGCCTCAAAGGCTGATAAATCAGGATGCTGCCTTATAGGCTGTCTGCAAGGAGCCTTAAACATGAAACAGCCTACAAGGCACCATCCGGATGTCCTGATTTATCAGCCTCTAAGGCTGTTATTGAATCTGATCCGCCTGCCAGGAATAGAGTTCACCCACTCTGGATTATATGCATCAGCCTATAAAGTGCTGGCAGCTAATCTGCCTGCAAGGCGCTTTACTTGTTAAACAACCTAGAAGGCAGCAACCTGGCATCAGCCTCTGAGACTGAAATTTAATCTGATCAGCCTGCCCGGAGTAGAGCTCACCCCCTGGATAAGATATCTGCCTATAAATCACTTTGACAACTAATCTGCCTGCAAGCAGCCTTACCTATAAAACATCCTACAAGGCAGCATCCTGATTTAGGAGCCTCTGAGGTTGCTATTGAATATGATCAGTCTGTCAGGAATGGAGCTCTCCCCCTGTAATATAAATATGATCCATAATAGCTAAGCTACAGCACTGTTTCGCTTGCACAAACGGGAATATGTTCTGGCATTTATCATATGGCATTGATGAGTTTATCACATCATTCACCAGCTTCATTATATGAATCGACGACGTCGTCCCCACAGTGTCCGCACGTACATATCCCAACCAGAAGCCATGGATGACAGGCAACATCTGCACTGAGCTAAAGGCTAGCACTGCCACTTTCAAGGAGCGGGACACTAATCCGTCTGCTTATAAGAAATCCTGCTATTCCGTCCGACGAATCGTCCAACAGGCAAAGTGTCAATACAGGACAAAGATCGAATCATACTACACCAACTCTGATGCTCGTCATATGTGGCAGGGCTTGCAAACTATCACGGATTACAAAAGGGAACCCGGACGAGAGCTGCCCAGTGATGCGAGCCTACCAGATGAGCTAAATGCCCTCTATGCTTGCTTTCAAGGCAAACAACACTGAACCATCTGTGAGAGCACCAGCTGTTCCTGAAGACTGTATGATCATGCTCTCCATAGCCGATGTGAGTAAGACCTTTAATAAACAGGTTAACATTAACAAGGTGGATTACCAGGACACATACTCAGAGCATGAGCTGACCAGCTGGAAAGTGTCTTCACTGACATGTTTTACCTCTCCCTGACACAGTTTGTAATACCTACATGCTTCAAGCAAAACACCATAGTCCCTGTTTCCACGAAGGCCAAGGTAACCTGTTTAAATGACTACTACCCCATAGCACTCACATCTGTAGCCATGAAATGCTTTGAAAGGCTGGTCATGGCTCACATCAACACAATCATCCCAGAAACCCTGGACCCACTCCAATTCGCATTCTGCCCCAACAGATCCACAGATGACACAATCTCCATTGCACTACACACTACCCTTTCCCACATTAACAAAAGGACCACCTTTGGGAGAATGCTGTTCATTGACTACAGCTCAGTGTTCCACTTCATTATGCCCTCCAAGCTCATCATTTAGCTAAGGACACTGGGACCTCCCTCTGCATCTGGATCCTGGACTTCCTGACGGGCCACCCAGGTGGTGAGGGTAGGCAACAACACATCCGCCACTCTGACCCTCAACACAGTGGCCCCTCAGGGGTGAGTGCTCAGTCCCTTCCTGTACTCCCTATTGACCCACGACTACATGGCCGCGCACAAATCCAACACCATCATTAAGTTTGCCGATGACACGACGGTGGTAGGCCTGATCATCGATGACGATGAAAAACCCTATAAAGAGGAGGTCAGAGACCAGGCAGTATGGTGCCAGGAAAACAACCTCTCCCTCAATGTGGGCAAGACAAAATATCCTATCGTGGACTACATGAAATGAGGGGGCTGGACACGCACATTTACATCGATGGGGCTGTAGTGGACTGGGTTGACAGCTTCAAGATCCTTGGTGTCTGCATCACTAAGGACCGATGATGATCCAAACACACAAACACAATCGTGAAGAGGGGACGACAATGCCTCTTCCCCCTCAGGAGGCTGAAAAGATTTGGCATGGGCCATCACATCCACAAAAAGTTATACAGCTGCACTATTGAGAGCATCTTGACTGGCTTGGTATGGCAACTAATCGGCATCCGATGCAAGGCAGAGGGTAGTGCATGTGGCCCAGGACTATACTATACTATTCTATACTATACTATAAAGTGAATTACTCAGTGGTGTATCTGGCATATATATTCTGAAAGACATTCCAGTTGTTCATCAGGAGAACCAGAGCAGACCGAGAATTTCAAGATGTCCACACTATAACACCATTCCATGACTGAAAATACAAGGTGTTTTACAATCTGAGATCTTTTGAATCTTTTTATTGTTTTATTTATTTATACAGTTGAAGTCGGAAGTTTACATACACTCAGGTTGGAGTCATGAAAACTTGTTTTTCAACCACTCCACAAATGTCCTGTTAACAAACTATAGTTTTGGCAAGTCGGCCACACATTGTGCGTGAGACAAGTATTTTTGTTGTTGTTTACAGACAGATTATTTCACTTATAATTCACTGTATCACAATTCCATTGGGTCAGAAGTGTACATACACTAAGTTGATTGTGCTTTTAAGCTGCTTGGACAATTCCAGAAAATTATATCATGGCTTCTGAAGCTTCTGATAGGCTAATTTACATAATTTGAGTCAATTGGAGGAGTACCTGTGGATGTATTTCAAGGCCTACCTTCAAACTCAGTGCCTCTTTGATTGACATCATGGGAAAATCAAAAGAAATCAGCCAAGACCTAAGAAAAGAAATTGTAGACCTCCACAAGTCTGGTTCATCCTTGGGAGCAATTTCCAAACGCCTGAAGGTACCACGTTCATCTGTACAAACAATAGTATGCAAGTATAAACACCATGGGACCACGCAGCCTTCATACCGCTCAGGAAGGAGACGCGTTCTGTCTCCTAGATATGAACGTACTTTGGTGCGGAAAGTGCAAATCAATCCCAGAACAACAGCAAAGGGCCTTGTAAAGATGCTGGAGGACACAGGTACAAAAGCATCTATAGCCACAGTAAAACGAGGCTTGCAAGCTGAAGAACACCATCCCAACAGTGAAGCACGGGGGTGGCAGCATCATGTTATGGGGTTGCTTTGCTGCAGGAGGGACTGGTGCACTTCACAAAATAGATGGCATCATGAGGTAGGAGGTAGGAAAATTATGTTGCTATATTGAAGCAACATCTCAAGACATCAGTCTCAAATGGGTCTTCCAAATGGACAATGACCCCAAGCATACTTCCAAAGTTGTGGCAAAATGGCTTAAGGACAACAAAGTCAAGGTATTGGAGTGGCCATCACAAAGCCCTGACCTCAATCCTATAGAAAATATGTGGGCAGAACTGAAAAAGCATGTGTGCGCAAAGAGGCCTACAAACCCGACTCAGTTACACCTGCTCTGTCAGGAGGAATAGGCCAGATTTCACCCACTTATTGTTGGAAGCTTGTGGAAGGCTACGCGAAATGTTTGACCCAAGTTAAACCATTTAAAGGCAATGCTATCAAATACTAATTGAGTGTATAAACTTCTGACACACTGGGAATGTGATGAAAGAAATAAAAGCTGAAATAAATCATTCTCTCTACTATTATTCTGACATTTCACATTCTTAAAATAAAGTGGTGATCCTAACTGACCTAAAACAGGGAATTTTTACTAGGATTACATGTCAGTAATTGTGAAAAACTGAATTGAAATGTATTTGGCGAAGGTGTATGGAAACTTCCGACTTCAGCTGTTTTTATTTCTTAGGGGGTAGATCAGCTTTAATATTGAACATAGATTGTAGCTTCCATCAATGTAATTGTCTGCATCATTTCCAATCCTCCATATATCTTTATATGCATATATATTATATATATAGTATATTTTCCTTTATGTTTTTCCCCTAATCCACCCCTCGCCTAATTGGAGTAAACTAATGGACAACAACACTTAAGTTTCTACTTCCAGTTCATACATGCTATATACATTTTACGGACACAATGTATTTTACATAGTTCTCTTTTGTTCGTTTTTAAACCCAATAAAATAAAATTGTATTTGTCACATGCTCCGAATACAACAGTTGTAGACCTTACCGTGAAATGCTTACTTACAAGCCCTTATCCAACAATGCAGTTCAAGAAATAAAGTTAAGAAATTATTTATTAAATAAACTTAAGTAATAATAAAATATAAGAAACACAATAAAATAAGAGTAACGAGGCTGTATACAGGGGTTACTGGTACCGAGTCAATGTGCAGTTGAGTTGAGGTCATTTGTACATGTAGGTAGAGGGGTAAAGAGAGTATGCCTAGATAATAAACAGTGAGTAGCAGCAGTGTTAAAAAAAAGGGTTGGGGGGGTCATTGGAAATAATCTGGGTGGCCAATTGATTAATTGTTCAGCATCCTTATGGCTTGGGGGTAGAAACTGTTAAGGAGCCTTTTGGTCTTAGACTTTTTGAGGCTTTTTGAGGATCTGGGGACCCATGCCAAATCTTGTCAGTCTCCTGAGGGGGAGAAGTTGTCCAATCAATTGAATTTACCACAGGTGGACTCCAATCTAGTTGTAGAAACAACTCAAGCATGATCCATGGAAACAGGATGCACCTGAGCTAAATTTTGAGTCTCATAGCAAAGGGTGCTATGGGCACGTCATTCAGGCGGCAATGGAGAACAAAAGGGGTCTAGCCCTAAGAAGTTATGTAAATAAGGTATTTCCGTTTCAATTTTTTATACATTTGCAAAATGTATTTAAAACAATGTGTTTTCGCTTTGTCATTATGGGGTTTTGTGTGTATGAAGAAAAAACGTATGTAATCCATTTTAGAATCAGGCTGTGACATAACAAGTTAAATCTAGACTTGGTTTCCTCTATCGTAATCACTCCTCTTTCACCCCAGCTTCCAAAGTAACCCTGATTCAGATGACCATCCTACCCATGCTAGATTACGGAGACGTAATTTATAGATCGGCAGGTAAGGGTGCTCTAGAGCGGCCAGATGTTCTTTACCCTTCGGCCATCAGATTTGCCACCAATGCTCCTTATAGGACACATCACAGCACTCTATACTCCTCTGTATACTGGGCATCTCTGTATACCCGTTGCAAGACCCACTGGTTGATGCTTATTTATAAAACCCTCTTACGCCTCACTCCCCCCCTATCTGAGATGTCTACTGCAGCCCTCATCCTCCACAACCGTTCTGCCAGTCACATTCTGTTAAAGGTCCCCAAAGCACACCATCTCTGGGTTGCTCGTCTTTTCAGTTCGCTGCAGCTAACGACTGGAACGAGCTGCACAAACACTCAAACGGGACAGTTTTATCTCAATCTCTTCATTCAAAGACTCAATCATGGACACTCTTACTGACAGTTGTGGCTGCTTTGCATGATGTAATGTTGTCTCTACCTTCTTGCCCATTGTGCTGTTGTCTGTGCCCAATAATGTTTGTACCATGTTTTGTGCTGCTACCATGGTGTGCTGCTGCCATGTTGTTGTCATGTTGTGTTGCTACCATGTTGTGTTGTCATGTGTTGCTGCCTAGCTATGTTGTTGTCTTAGGTCTTTATGTAGTGGTGTGTCTTTTGTCCTATATTTTTTTTCTTAATTAATTTTTTTTTTTTTAAATATATGTGTATTTTTTAATCCCAGTCCACGTCCCCGCAGAAGGCCTTTTGCCTTTTGGTAGGCCATCCTTGTAAATAAGAATTTGTTATTAACTGACTTGCCTAGTTAATTAAAGGTTAAATAAAATAAATAAATAAAAACATGATTACCATTTAAGGTCAGTGAAGTCACAGTTTTACTAAGGACATTCCTCAGATTTCACACATATTTGACGTCAGTGACAGGGGTGGAAGGGAGTAGAGTTTAAAATCTATGTGTACTATTTTTTTCTACATGGCTCGTTGGTCTAGGGGTATGATTCTCGCTTTGGGTGCGAGAGGTCCCGGGTTCAAATCCCGGACGAGCCCTCTTTTTGAGGAAATAAATTGCCTTTATTCAGTTTGTGAACTTGTCGAGGCAATGAAAACGGGGAGAAGTTTAAATATGAGGTGGGATTTTTTTCAGTCCGGTTTGTTGGTGGCTAAGGACTGTGTCCAGGCACTCCACGTTGCGTCGTGCTAAGAACAGCCCTTAGCCGTAGTATATTGGCCAAATACTACACCTCCTCGGGCATGATTGCTTAACTATAGTATTATAAGGACTGTCAACAACAGGCAAGGCTACTTTATAAATTCTCTTATCTGTCAACCGCTGTGAAAATTCGATGTTTTTTTTACCTGTAACACTATAGTCCTTGTCGAGCCAATGAAAACGGGGAGAAGTTTAAATATGAGGTGGGATTTTTTTCAGTCCGGTTTGTTGGTGGCTAAGGACTGTGTCCAGGCACTCCACGTTGCGTCGTGCTAAGAACAGCCCTTAGCCGTAGTATATTGGCCAAATACTGCACCTCCTCGGGCATGATTGCTTAACTATAGTATTATAAGGACTGTCAACAACAGGCAAGGCTACTTTATAAATTCTCTTATCTGTCAACCGCTGTGAAAATTCGATGTTTTTTTTACCTGTAACACTATAGTCATGCATAGTCCTCAATTTCCACAATACAAACGATAACAGGCAAGTCTACAGTTCTTCATAAACATGTCAGTCACAAAGGTTTTGTTTGCAAATCTGACAATGTATGTAAAACTTCCAAAACAGTGTTTGTGACTACCACCAGAGGGCAGTCTAACAGTAGAATTGTACTCAGAAAAAACTTGCCACATCACACACTGGAAATTGACACACAGACCTATGAGGAGGAGGAAGAGACGAAATTTTAACTGTAGGACAAGAATTTCGTGGATGGCTCGTTGGTCTAGGGGTATGATTCTCGCTTAGGGTGCGAGAGGTCCCGGGTTCAAATCCCGGACGAGCCCAGCTTTTGGTGGAAAAGGTTGCTTATATTTAGGGTTAATGTGGTTATTTTAGTAATTGAAAAGTCACGGATAAAGTGGTGAGAAATATTGTAACAATAGGAAAATGGTAGCCTGTAAAGAAATAAACTACAACTACACTATACTACATTCAAGTTGTAAAATAATTAGTATTCGACTTTCTATTTATAGTATTTTATGAATAGATAAGACAGCATTCGAAGAAAGGATAATTAGCTAAATACTAAATATATGGAAGTGGAACACAACATGGTAGGGATAAAAACACAGAAAACAGAGGACATAGAAGGCACAGTATGTGCGGGTGTATAATGATGTAAGGTGGGGTGTGTGTTTTTGTGTTTGGAAAAAGTGTGGAGTTAAGTGAGTGAAAAAGGAAAATGGTTGCAAATCCCAGAGCCCATGAGTGTCTGCGAGCAGGGGTTTTGAGAGTGAGCTTTCAATTTTGTGTTGGGGTTTTGAGAGTGAGCTTTCAATTTTGTGTTGGGGTTTTGAGAGTGAGCTTTCAATTTTGTGTTGGGGTTTTGAGAGTGAGCTTTCAATTTTGTGTTGGGGTTTTGAGAGTGAGCTTTCAATTTTGTGTTGGGGTTTTGAGAGAGAGCTTTCAATTTTATGTTGGGGTTTTTAGAGAGAGCTTTCAATTTTGTGATATGGGATGTCCATTTTACACCCCACCTGAGCGACCCATACACTAAGGAGAAGGCTTTATCTGTTGTCTGGGCCTACTGTAAGTAGCCTATACACAGCCAAAACAGAAAGATAAATGTGGTCAGAGAGCCACTAAAGCAGAATTGTCCCCACAAGATACTGAGCCTGCCTGGCAGGGTTGGTCCTACAAAGCCAAAGCCCCCTGATGGGTGAGCACAATATACAACGAATTTCTCAATGCTGCTAATGAGAACCTTGACGACCTTGTACCTAGCCCACCCGAGCCACTGCCTGTTCACCCCGCTATCATGCAGAAGGCGAGGTCAGTACAGGTGCATCAAAGCAGGGACCGAGAGACTGACAAACAGCTTCTATCTCAAGGCCATCAGACTGTTAAACAGCCACCACTAACATTGAGTGGCTGCTGCCAACATACTGACTCAACTCCAGCCACTTTAATAATGGAAAAATGTATGTAAAAAATGTATCACTAGCCACTTTAAACAATGCCACTTAATATAATGTTTACATACCCTACATTTCTCATCTCATATGTTTATACTGTACCCTATACCATCTACTGCATCTTGCAATCTTTATATAATACATGTATCACTAGCCACTTTAAACAATGCCACTTTTATATGTTTACATACCCTACATTACTCATCTCATATCTATATACTGTACTCAATACCATCTACTGCATCTTGCCTATGCCGTTCTGTACCATCACTCATTCATATATCTTTATGTACATATCTTCATCCCTTTCATCCCTTTACACTTGTGTGTGTAAGGTAGTTGTTGTGAAATTGTTAGGTTAGATTACTCATTGGTTATTACTGCTTTGTCGGAACTAGAAGCACAAGCATTTCGTTACACTCGCATTAACATCTGCTAACCATGTGTATGTGACAAATCAAATTTGATTTGATGTAATCTTGATGTGATTGGCCTGACTGAAATATGGCTTAAGCCAGATGAATTTACTGTGTTAAATGAGGCCTCACCTCCTGGTTACACTAGTGACCATATCCCCCGTGCATCCCGCAAAGGCAGAGGTGTTGCTAACATTTACGATAGCAAATTTCAATTTACAAAAAAAAAAATATGTTTTCGTCTTTTGAGCTTCTAGTCATGAAATCTATGCAGCCTACTCAATCACTTTTTATAGCTACTGTTTACAGGCCTCCTGGGACATATACAGCGTTCCTCATTGAGTTCCCTGAATTCCTATCGGACCTTGTAGTCATAGCAGATAATATTCTTGATCCAAGATGGCGTAGCAGTAGGACGTGTTGTCGTGTCGTGTCCCTTGTATATATCGTTTGTTTTCGTTTTTTTTCTTCGCATATCTTTAAAACATTTTGCTGAACCTCAACTTCTTCTAAATACTCTCCTGCAACCCGCCTCACCCAACGTAGCTATTTTTCCTAAAGTATTTATATTTACTTCGGATCTGGAACCCCTCAACTGAAGCTAGCCAACTAACTACCAGCTTCAGCAAAACATTGCTAGCGGTCTTCAGCTAACCGGTCATCAGCTAACCTTTAGCTCGGAAAGCTCTCGCCAGTTCGAACAACGCGACTCTAACCAGAGCATAACGGACTTATTTTTTTATTTTTATTTCTCATCCCCGGATTCCCACAGCAAACGGGACATTTTGAGCTCCTGGGCTACAATATCCGGACCCACGACCGGTCCATCGATGTCACCGCATGAAGAGGAATAAACAGACTCCCCCCCATCGCGACGTCCCCAAAGGCTAACTCTCTATCCCTTGCTATCTCCTTGCTTGCAAATTCGGCCTGCTAACTGCTAGCTTGTTTAGCCCGGTCCGCTAACTGCTACCGTGTTTAGCACCGTCTACTAACTGTTAGCTTGTTAGCACAGGCCTGCTAACCGTCTGAATCTCCGCGTCCCAAACACTCACTGAACCCATATTTACTTTCTATCCCTTTTCGATTTTTTATTTGTTTATACCTTCCGGTAACCTGCCTCACCCAATGTGATACGGAACCGCTATTATCTTTACATTTTTAGAACACACTCAAGAACCTCCAGAAGCTAACCAGCTAACTGGCTACAAGCTATTTAGTCATTGTTAGTTTTCTAACCTGGATAACACTCGCCAGTCCAGCTTCCCTGCCCCATCCACCGCTGCCCCCTGGACACTGATCACTTGGCTACATAGCTGATGCATGCTGGACTGTCCATTAATCACGGTAATCCATTCTGCTTGTTTATGTTTTATCTGTCGGCCCCAGCCGCACTTAGGCTCTGTGTGTAGTTAATCCGACCCTCTCTGCCTAATCAATCGCCATTCTACCTGCTGTTGTTGTGCTAGCTGATTAGCTGTTGTTGTCTCACCTACTGTTTTAGCTAGCTCTCCCAATTCAACACCTGTGATTACTGTATGCCTCGCTGTATGTCTCTCTCAAATGTCAATATGCCTTGTATACTGTTGTGCAGGTTAGTTATCATTGTTTTAGTTTACAATGGAGCCCCTAGTTCCACTCTTTATACCCCTGATACCTCCTTTGTCCCACCCCCCACACATGCGGTGACCTCACCCATTACAACCAGCATGTCCAGAGATACAACCTCTCTCATCATCACCCAGTGCCTGGGCTTACCTCCGCTGTACCCGCACCCCACCATACCCCTGTTTGCGCATTATGCCCTGAATATATTCTACCATGCCCAGAAACCTGCTCCTCTTATTCTCTGTCCCCAACGCCCTAGGCGACCAGTTTTGATAGCCTTCAGCCGCACCCTCATACTACTCCTTCTCTGTTCCGCGGGTGATGTGGAGGTAAACCCAGGCCCTGCATGTCCCCAGGCACCCTAATTTCTTGACTTCTGTGATCGAAAAAGCCTTGGTTTCATGCATGTCAACATCAGAAGCCTCCTCCCTAAGTTTGTCTTACTCACTGCTCTAGCACACTCTGCTAACCCTGATGTCCTTGCCGTGTCTGAATCCTGGCTCAGGAAGGCCACCAAAAATTCTGAGATTTCCATACCCAACTATAACATCTTCCGTCAAGATAGAACTGCCAAAGGGGGAGGAGTTGCAGTCTACTGCAGAGATAGCCTGCAAAGTAATGTCATACTTTCCAGGTCCATACCCAAACAGTTCGAACTACTAATTTTGAAAATTACTCTCTCCAGAAATAAGTCTCTCACTGTTGCCGCCTGCTACCGACCCCCCTCAGCTCCCAGCTGTGCCCTGGACACCATTTGTGAATTGATCGCCCCCCATCTAGCTTCAGAGTTTGTTCTGTTAGGTGACCTAAACTGGGATATGCTTAACACCCCGGCAGTCCTACAATCTAAGCTAGATGCCCTCAATCTCACTCAAATCATCAAGGAACCCACCAGGTACAACCCTAACTCTGTAAACAAGGGCACCCTCATAGACGTCATCCTGACCAACTGGCCCTCCAAATACACCTCCGCTGTCTTCAACCAGGATCTCAGCGATCACTGCCTCATTGCCTGTATCCGCTACGGAGCCGCAGTCAAACGACCACCCCTCATCACTGTCAAACGCTCCCTAAAACACTTCTGTGAGCAGGCCTTTCTAATCGACCTGGCCCGGGTATCCTGGAAGGACATTGACCTCATCCCGTCAGTTGAGGATGCCTGGTCTTTCTTTAAAAGTCACTTCCTCACCATTTTAGATAAGCATGCTCCGTTCAAAAAATGCAGAACTAAGAACAGATATAGCCCCTGGTTCACTCCAGACCTGACTGCCCTCGACCAGCACAAAAACATGCTGTGGCGGACTGCACTAACATCGAATAGTCCCCGCGATATGCAACTGTTCAGGGAAGTCAGGAACCAATACACACAGTCAGTCAGGAAAGCTAAAGCCAACTTCTTCAGGCAGAAGTTTGCATCCTGTAGCTCCAACTCCAAAAAGTTCTGGGACACTGTGAAGTCCATGGAGAACAAGAGCACCTCCTCCCAGCTGCCCACTGCACTGAGGCTAGGTAACACGGTCACCACCGATAAATCCATGATTATCGAAAACTTCAACAAGCATTTCTCAACAGCTGGCCATGCCTTCCGCCTGGCTACTCCAACCTCGGCCAACAGCTCCCCCCCCCCCCCCCCCCCCCCGCAGCTACTCGCCCAAGCCTCTCCAGGTTCTCCTTTACCCAAATCCAGATAGCAGATGTTCTGAAAGAGCTGCAAAACCTGGACCCGTACAAATCAGCTGGGCTTGACAATCTGGACCCTCTATTCCTGAAACTATCCGCCGCCATTGTCGCAACCCCTATTACCAGCCTGTTCAACCTCTCTTTCATATTGTCTGAGATCCCCAAGGATTGGAAAGCTGCCGCAGTCATCCCCCTCGTCAAAGGGGGCGACACCCTGGACCCAAACTGTTACAGACCTATATCCATCCTGCCCTGCCTATCTAAGGTCTTCGAAAGCCAAGTCAACAAACAGGTCACTGACCATCTCGAATCCCACCGTACCTTCTCCGCTGTGCAATCTGGTTTCCGAGCCGGTCACGGGTGTACCTCAGCCACGCTCAAGGTACTAAATGATATCATAACCGCCATCGATAAAAGACAGTACTGTGCAGCCGTCTTCATAGACCTTGCCAAGGCTTTCGACTCTGTCAATCACCGTATTCTTATCGGCAGACTCAGTAGCCTCGGTTTTTCGGATGACTGCCTTGCCTGGTTCACCAATTACTTTGCAGACAGAGTTCAGTGTGTCAAATCGGAGGGCATGCTGTCCGGTCCTCTGGCAGTCTCTATGGGGGTGCCACAGGGTTCAATTCTCGGGCCGACTCTTTTCTCTGTATATATCAATGATGTTTCTCATGCTGCGGGCGATTCCCTAATCCACCTCTACGCAGACGACACCATTCTATATACTTCCGGCCCGTCCTTGGACACTGTGCTATCTAACCTCCAAACGAGCTTCAATGCCATACAGCACTCCTTCCGTGGCCTCCAACTGCTCTTAAACGCTAGTAAAACCAAATGCATGCTTTTCAACCGTTCGCTGCCTGCACCCGCACGCCTGACCAGCATCACCACCCTGGATGGTTCCGACCTTGAATATGTGGACATCTATAAGTACCTAGGTGTCTGGCTAGACTCTAAACTATCCTTCCAGACCCATATCAAACATCTCCAATCGAAAATCAAATCAAGAGTCGGCTTTCTATTCCGCAACAAAGCCTCCTTCACTCACGCCGCCAAACTTACCCTAGTAAAACTGACTATCCTACCGATCCTCGACTTCGGCGACGTCATCTACAAAATTGCTTCCAACACTCTACTCAGCAAACTGGATGCAGTTTATCACAGTGCCATCCGTTTTGTCACTAAAGCACCTTATACCACCCACCACTGCGACTTGTATGCTCTAGTCGGCTGGCCCTCGCTACATATTCGTCGCCAGACCCACTGGCTCCAGGTCATCTACAAGTCCATGCTAGGTAAAGCTCCGCCTTATCTCAGTTCACTGGTTACGATGGCAACACCCATCCGTAGCACGCGCTCCAGCAGGTGTATCTCACTGATCATCCCTAAAGCCAACACCTCATTTGGCCGCCTTTCGTTCCAGTTCTCTGCTGCCTGTGACTGGAACGAATTGCAAAAATCGCTGAAGTTGGAGACTTTTATCTCCCTCACCAACTTCAAACATCTGCTATCTGAGCAGCTAACCGATTGCTGCAGCTGTACATAGTCTATTGGTAAATAGCCCACCCATTTTCACCTACCTCATCCCCATACTGTTTTTATTTATTTATTTTTCTGCTCTTTTGCACACCAATATCTCTACCTGTACATAACCATCTGATCATTTATCACTCCAGTGTTAATCTGCATAATTGTAATTATTTGCCTACCTTCTCATGCCTTTTGCACACAATGTATATATAGACTCCCCTTTTTTCTACTGTGTTATTGACTTGTTAATTGTTTACTCCATGTGTAACTCTGTGTTGTCTGTTCACACTGCTATGCCTTATCTTGGCCAGGTCGCAGTTGCAAATGAGAACTTGTTCTCAACTAGCCTACCTGGTTAAATAAAGGTGAAATAAAAAAAAATAAAATAAAAAAATCTTATTTTTGGTGACTTTAATATTCACATGGAAAAGTCCACAGACCCACTCCAAAAGGCTTTCGGAGCCATCATCGACTCAGTGGGTTTTGTCCAACTTGTCTCTGGACCTACTCACTGTTACAGTCATACTCTTGACCTAGTTTTGTCCCATGGAATAAATGTTGTGGATCTTAATGTTTTTCCTCATAATCCTGGACTATCGGACCACCATTTTATTACGTTTGCAATTGCAACAAATAATCTGCTCAGACCCCATCCAAGGAGCATCAAAAGTCGTGCTATAAATTCACAGACAACACAAAGATTCCTTGATGCCCTTCCAGACTCCCTCTGCCTACCCAAGGACGTCAGAGGACAAAATCAGTTAACCACATAACTGAGGAAATCAATTTAACCTTACGCAATACCCTAGATGCAGTTGCACCCCTAAAAACATTTCTCATAAGAAACTAGCTCCCTGGTATACAGAAAATACCCGAGCTCTGAAGCAAGCTTCCAGAAAATGGAACGGAAATGGCGCCACACCACACTGGAAGTCTTCCAACTAGCTTAGAAAGACAGTACCGTGCAGTATCGAAGAGCCCTTACTGCTGCTCGATCGTCCTATTTTTCCAACTTATTTGAGGAAAATAAGAACAATCCTAAATTTATTTTTGATACTGTCGCAAAGCTAACTAAAAAGCAGCATTCCCCAAGTGAGGATGGCTTTCACTTCAGCAGTAATAAATTCATGAACTTCTTTGAGGAAAAGATCATGACTATTAGAAAGCAAATTACGGACTCCTCGTTATATCTAGGTATTCCTTCAAAGCTCAGTTGTCTTGAGTCTGCACAACTCTGCCAGGACCTAGGATCAAGAGACACACTCAAGTGTTTAAGTACTATATCTCTTGACACAATGATGAAAATAATCATGGCCTCTAACCCTTCAAGCTGCATACTGGACACTATTCCAACTAAACTAATGAAAGAGCTGCTTCCTGTGCTTGGCCCTCCTACAGTGCCTTGCGAAAGTATTCGGCCCACTTGAACTTTGCGACCTTTTGCCACATTTCAGGCTTCAAACATAAAGATATAAAACTTTCTATTTTTTTGTGAAGAATCAACAACAAGTGGGACACAATCATGAAGTGGAAAGACATTTATTGGATATTTCAAACTTTTTTAACAAATAAAAACTGAAAAATTGGGCGTGCAAAATTATTCAGCCCCTTTACTTTCAGTGCAGCAAACTCTCTCCAGAAGTTCAGTGAGGATCTCTGAATGATCCAATGTTGACCTAAATGACTAATGATGATAAATACAATCCACCTGTGTGTAATCAAGTCTCCGTATAAATGCACCTGCACTGTGATAGTCTCAGAGGTCCGTTAAAAGCGCAGAGAGCATCATGAAGAACAAGGAACACACCAGGCAGGTCCGAGATACTGTTGTGAAGAAGTTTAAAGCCGGATTTGGATACAAAAATATTTCCCAAGCTTTAAACATCCCAAGGAGCACTGTGCAAGCGATAATATTGAAATGGAAGGAGTATCAGACCACTGCAAATTTACCAAGACCTGGCCGTCCCTCTAAACTTTCAGCTCATACAAGGAGAAGACTGATCAGAGATGCAGCCAAGAGGCCCATGATCACTCTGGATGAACTGCAGAGATCTACAGCTGAGGTGGGAGACTCTGTCCATAGGACAACAATCAGTCGTATATTGCACAAATCTGGCCTTTATGGGAGAGTGGCAAGAAGAAAGCCATTTCTTAAAGATATCCATAAAAAGTGTTGTTTAAAGTTTGCCACAAGCCACCTGGGAGACACACCAAACATGTGGAAGAAGGTGCTCTGGTCAGATGAAACCAAAATTGAACTTTTTGGCAACAATGCAAAACGTTATGTTTGGCGTAAAAGCAACACAGCTGAACACACCATCCCCACTGTCAAACATGGTGGTGGCAGCATCATGGTTTGGGCCTGCTTTTCTTCAGCAGGGACAGGGAAGATGGTTAAAATTGATGGGAAGATGGATGGAGACAAATACAGGACCATTCTGGAAGAAAACCTGATGGAGTCTGCAAAAGACATGAGACTGGGACGGAGATTTGTCTTCCAACAAGACAATGATCCAAAACATAAAGCAAAATCTACAATGGAATGGTTCAAAAATAAACATATCCAGGTATTAGAATGGCCAAGTCAAAGTCCAGACCTGAATCCAATCGAGAATCTGTGGAAAGAACTGAAAACTGCTGTTCACAAATGCTCTCCATCCAACCTCACTGAGCTCGAGCTGTTTTGCAAGGAGGAATGGGAAAAAAATTCAGTCTCTCGATGTGCAAAACTGATAGAGACATACCCCAAGCGACTTACAGCTGTAATCGCAGCAAAAGGTGGCGCTACAAAGTATTAACTTAAGGGGGCTGAATAATTTTGCACGCCCAAGTTTTCAGTTTTTGATTTGTTAAAAAAGTTTGAAATATCCAATAAATGTCGTTCCACTTAATGATTGTGTCCCACTTGTTGTTGATTCTTCACAAAAAAATACAGTTTTATATCTTTATGTTTGAAGCCTGAAATGTGGCAAAAGGTCGCAAAGTTCAAGGGGGCCGAATACTTTCGCAAGGCACTGTATGTTGAACATAATAAACGGCTCTCTATCCACCGGATGTGTACCAAACTCACTAAAAGTGGCAGTAATAAAGCCTCTCTTGAAAAAGCCAAACCTTGACCCAGAAAATAAAACTATCGGCCTATATCGAATCTTCCATTCCTCTCAAAAATTGTAGAAAAGGATGTTGCGCAGCAACTCACTGCCTTCCTGAAGACAAACAATGTACACGAAATGCTTCAGTCTGGTTTTAGACCCCATCATAGCACTGAGACTGCACTTGTGAAGGTGGTAAATGACCTTTTAATGGCATCAGACCGAGGCTCTGCATCTGTCCTCGTGCTCCTAAACCTTAGTGCTGCTTTTGATACCATCGATCACCACATTCTTTTGGAGAGATTGGAAAACCAAATTGGTCTACACGGACAAGTTCTGGCCTGGTTTAGATCTTATCTGTCGGGAAAATATATCAGTTTGTCTCTGTGAATGGCTTGTCCTCTGACAAATCAACTGCACATTTCGGTGTTCCTCAAGGTTCCGTTTTAGGACCACTATTGTTTTCACTATATATTTTACCTCTTGGGGATGTCATTCGAAAACATAATGTTAACTTTCACTGCTATGCGGATGACACACAGCTGTACATTTTAATGAAACATGGTGAAGCCCCAAAATTGCCATCGCTAGAAGCCTGTGTTTCAGACATAAGGAAGTGGATGGCTGCAAACTTTCTACTTATAAACTCAGACAAAACAGAGATGCTTGTTCTAGGTCCCAAGAAATAAAGAGATCTTCTGTTGAATCTGACAATTAATCTTAATGGTTGTACAGTCGTCTCAAATAAAACTGTGAAGGACCTCGGCGTTACTCTGGACCCTGATCTCTCTTTTGAGGAAAATATCAAGACTGTTTCAAGGACAGCTTTTTTTCCATCTACGTCACATTGCAAAATCAGAAACTTTCAGTCCAAAAATGATGCAGAAAAATTCATCAATGCTTTTGTTACTTCTAGGTTAGAGTACTGCAATGCTCTACTTTCCGGCTACCCGGATAAAGCACAAAATAAACTTCAGTTTGTGCTAAATACAGCTGCTAGAATCCTGACTAGAACCCAAAAAATGTATCATATTACTCCAGTGCTAGCCTCCCTACACTGGCTTCCTGTCAAGGCAAGGGCTGATTTCAAGGTTTTACTGCTAACCTACAAAGCATTACATGGGCTTGCTCTTACCTATCTCTCTGATTTGGTCCTGCCGTACATACCTACACGTACGCTATGGTCACAAGACGCAGGCCTCCTAATTGTCCCTAGAATTTCTAAGCAAACAGCTGGAGGCAGGGCTTTCTCCTATAGAGCTCCATTTTTATGGAATGGTCTGCCTACCCATGTGAGAGACGCAAACTCGGTCTCAACCTTTATAAGTCTTCACTGAAGACTCATCTCTTCAGTGGGTCATATTTATTTATTTATTTCACTTTTATTTAACCAGGTTGAGAACAAGTTCTCATTTACAATTGCGACCTGGCCAAGATAAAGCAAAGCTGTTCGACACATACAACGGCACAGAGTTACACATGGAGTAAAACAAACATACAGTCAATAATACAGTATAAACAAGTCTATATACGATGTGAGCAAATGAGGTGAGATAAGGGAGGTAAAGGCAAAGGCCTTTATACCTTTATATGATTGAGTGTATTCTGGCCCAGGAGTGTGAAGGTGAACGGAAGGGCTCTGGAGCAACGAACCGCCCTTGCTGTCTCTGCCTGGCCGGTTCCCCTCTTTCCACTGGGATTCTCTGCCTCTAACCCTATTACAGGGGCTGAGTCACTGGCTTACTGGTGCTCTTTCATGCCGTCCCTAGAAGGGGTGCGTCACTTGAAAGGGTTGAGTCACTGATGTGATCTTCCTGTCTGGGTTGGTGCCCCCCTTTGGTTGTGCCGTGGCAGAGATCTTTGTGGGCTATACTCGACCTTGTCTCAGGATGGTAAGTTGATGGTTGAAGATATCCCTCTAGTGGTGTGGGGGCTGTGCTTTGGCAAAGTGGGTGGGATTATATCCTTCCTGTTTGGCCCTGTCCAGTGGTATCATCGGATGGGGCCACAGTGTCTCCTGACCCCTCCTGTCTCAGCCTCCAGTATTTATGCTGCAGTAGTTTATGTGTCGGGGGGCTAGGGTCAGTTTGTTATATCTGGAGTACTTCTCCTGTCTTATCCGGTGTCCTGTGTGAATTTAAGTATGCCCTCTCTAATTCTCTCTTTCTCTCTTTCTTTCTCTCTCTCGGAGGACCTGAGCCCTAGGACCATGCCTCAGGACTACCTGGCATGATGACTCCTTGCTGTCCCCAGTCCACCTGGCCGTCCTGCTGCTCCAGTTTCAACTGTTCTGCCTGCAGCTATGGAATCCTGACCTGTTCATCGGACGTGCTACCTGTCCCAGACCTATTATCTGACCATGCTGGTCATTTATGAACATTTGAACATCTTGGCCATGTTCTGTTATAATCTCCACCCGGCACAGCCAGAAGAGGACAGGCCACCCCTCATAGCCTGGTTCCTCTCTAGGTTTCTTCCTAGGTTTTCGCCTTTCTAGGGAGTTTTCCCTAGCCAACGTGCTTCAACACCTGCATTGCTTGCTGTTTGGGGGTTTAGGCTGTGTTTCTGTACAGCACTTTGAGATATCAGCTGATGTACGAAGGGCTATATAAATACATTTGATTTGATTTTACGGCAACACTTGCTACAGTAACCCATGGGGAGGGGGTAACACTCGAACAATCAGAGAGGGGTCAAATTATTGTGGCTCTGGTGGAACAAAATAATCAAACATCTGACTGCACATAGATGCTTGGGAAAATGGTCACAAAGGGGGACCAGTGTGTGTCTGTTTCAGGGTAAGGGGGTGTATCGGAGCTCCATCAGCTGGGACTTCGACATCGGTTAATAAAATCTCCCCATTTTTGAAAATGTTTTGCATGCCTTCTCAAACAGTTGCAACTGTATATGCATTCGCACATGAAGTCCTTTCTTGAGATGGGCTCGGGGATGGAACAACTGGTGAACATCTGGCCTTGTGGTTGTTTGTGGGGGAAAGTGGTTGCGTGTGTATGAGTATGTGTGTGTGTACAGTATGTATCCCACATCTGTTGCTATGGGGTAATGAACTTAGGGACAATATAGGATGAATCACAATAATTGTTAGCTATAATAATAATTGATTGCCAAAAATGTAATTTTGGTAATGGCAATCCTGATTAGAGGTAACAATCCTGATTAGAGGTAACAATCCTGATTAGAGGTAACAATCCTGATTAGAGGTAACAATCCTGATTATAGGTAACAATCCTGATTATAGGTAACAATCTTGGTTATAGGTAACAATCCTGATTATAGGTAACAATTGTACACATGAACTGCCTACATTATTATGCATAGTATTCGTCAATTGTGGAAATTATGATACGCAGATTTTTTAAATATATATTTTGAAATAACTATATATAATACAAATTGAGGTGAGGTCATTGGAAATGCTTTTGGCGGTTGATCTGCTTCTGTTCTGTGGGTGGCACTGGGTGATCTTTTCGAAGGATTGGTCCCGGTCTCTCAGGGGCCCTGGAATCCCCGGGGATGGAGGTGGCCTGCCGGTCACTGGGATGACAACCCAACTTGGGATGGGGGGGGGGGGTTAATGGTAAGTTTACAAACATACAGTGCATTCGGAAACTATTCAGACCCATTGACTTTTTCTACATCTTGTTATGTTACAGCCTTATTGTAAAATGTATGAAATAAATCAAAAATCCTCATCAATCTACACACTATACACCATAATTACTTTTCCTAAAAGTATTAGAAATATTTAAAAAATAAGAAAAACCCTGGAATGTGTAGGTGTGTCCAAACTTTTCATTGGTACTGTGTATATAAACAGTGTATTTGGAAAGTATTCAGACACCTTGACTTTTTCCACATTTTGTTACGTTACAGCCTTATTCTAAAATTGATTCAATTGTATCCTCATTAATCTACACACAATATCCCATAATAACAAAGCAAAAACTGGTTTTTGACATTTCTGTCAGGGATGTCACCAAGAACCCGATGGTCACTCTGAAAGAGCTCCAAATCTGTGGACATGGGAGAACCTTCCAGAAGGACAATCATCTCTGCAACACTCCTCAGTAAAAGGCACATGAAAGCCCATTTGGAGTTTGCCAAAAAACACCTAAAGAAATAGGATTCTCTTGTCTGATGAAACCAAGATTGAACTCTTTGGCCTGAAAGTCAACATCTGGTGGAAACCTGGCACCATCCAAGCTTCCTGCCATCCAGGACCTCTATACCAGGCATGGTCAGAGGACGGCCCTAAAAATTGCCAAAGACTCCAGCCACCCTAGTCATAGACTGTTCTCTCTGCAACCGCACGGCAAGCGGTACCGGAGCGCCAAGTCTAGGTCCAAGAGGCTTCTTAACAGCTTCTGCCCCCAAGCCATAAGACTCCTGAACAGCTAATCAAATGGCTACCCAGACTTTTGCACCCCCCCCCCCCCCTTACACTGCTGAAACTCTGTTATTATTATTTTTAAAGGTGCCTGTAAAGGACATGCAATTCAGTACTCATCTCTAAAACAGAAGCAATTTCGGTCAAAAGAGTACACATTAATAAAGGACATGAAAGGACTAACTGTACAGATAGATAGCAATAGAAACTTTACCATAGAGGCACAGAATAAGTTAGAGGAAAAACTAAAAGATACGGAGGAGCTTATTCAAGAAAGATAAAGTGTAATATGTTATACAAATAAAGCAAACTGGATGGAATATGGGGGGGAAATGCGGCAATTTCTGTTTTAATCTTCAACATAGAAATGCTACCAAAAATAATTTACTAAAACTTGCTACAAATGACAGTCATAAAAACAAAAAGAGTTGCACACTCCATATGTATAAACTTCCAGTCATTTATTGGGTAAAACACCAACGTTTCGGCGTCCCTGTGCCTTCTTCAAGGTAATGTCATGAATGCTTGAAACAGGTTAGATAGACAAAACAGTGCAATTAGTGCAACCAATGACAATAGTGAGGGGTGTGTCATAATTATTAGGTTGATTAGAATGAATTGAGTGAAACTGTTAAAAGACTAACGTTTACAGCATATTGAATATATATAATTGTATATATAATTGTTAGCATAAGATTAGCATCAACATACATTATTGTTTAATTTAATTACACATACATTGAAAAGTTTGAGGTCACTTAAAAGTGTCCTTGTTTTTGAAATAAAAAGTGGCCTTCTTTAGACGAGTTGAATATATGGAGCATCAGCATTTGTGGGTTTGATTACAGGCTCAAAATGGTCAGAAACAAAGAACTTTCTTCTGAAACTCCTGTCTATTCTTGTTCTGAGAAATGAAGGCTATTCCATGCAAGAAATTGCCAAGAAACTGAAAATCTCACACAATGCTGTGTACTACTCCCTTCACAGAACAGAGCAAACTGGCCCTAACCAGAATAGAAAGAGGAGTGGGAGGCCCACGTGCACAACTGAGCAAGAGGACAAGTACATTCGAGTGTCTAGTTAGAGAAACAGACGCCTCACAAGTCCTCAACTGGCAGCTTCATTAAATAGTAGCCGCAAAACAACAGCCTAGGCGTCAACAGTGAAGAGGCAACTCCGGGATGCTGGCCTTCTAGGGGAGTAATAGGGGAGTAATATTTTGGTTGTCTCAGCCTCCAGTATTTATGCTGCAGTAGTTTGTGTCGGGGGGGCTAGGGTCAGTTTGTTATATCTGGAGTACTTCTCCTGTCCTATTCGGTGTCCTGTGTGAATCTAAGTGTGCGTTCTCTAATTCTCTCCTTCTCTCTTTCTTTCTCTCTCTCGGAGGACCTGAGCCCTAGGACCATGCCCCAGGACTACCTGACATGATGACTCCTTGCTGTCCCCAGTCCACCTGACCGTGCTGCCTTACTATTATTCGACCATGCTGGTCATTTATGAACATTTGAACATCTTGGCCATGTTCTGTTATAATCTCCACCCGGCACAGCCAGAAGAGGACTGGCCACCCCACATAGCCTGGTTCCTCTCTAGGTTTCTTCCTAGGTTTTCGCCTTTCTAGGGAGTTTTTCCTAGCCACCGTGCTTCTACACCTGCATTGCTTGCTGTTTGGGGTTTTAGGCTGGGTTTCTGTACAGCACTTTGAGATATCAGCTGATGTACGAAGGGCTATATAAATAAATTTGATTTGATTTGATTTTGATTTGTTTAACCGTAATGCATAATAAGCATCATCAACAGGGGGAACATATTGGGTGTATGCTGATAAAAATGTATATATTCTTTCTACAGCTTAAGACGTTCATAGAAAATATACTTGTTCATAAAAGGGCCTGAGATCAAAGTAAGGGGTCAACCACTAGGGGTCAATGTTTTTAAACAGGATATCCAGTAGGCCTCCTTCTGTAGTAGTAGAATCGTGATGTTACCTCCTCTCCTTGGTAGAGCAACATGCTCAATGCCTGTGTATTTGAGGGAGGAGATGGGATGGTTAGCTTCAACAAAGTGAGCTGCTACTGGATAGTCAGTGTTCTTACACCCAATTGAGCAGCGATGTTCAGCTATGCATTGTCTTTTCGTTTGTCCTATGTAGGATTTCCCACATGAACCGGTGATGAGATAGATTTACTCCCTTTGTCTTGCATGAGATGATACCCCTAACAGGTATTTTTCTACCTGTATGTGGGTGTCTGAAGAAGGATGTTCTTGTCATGCTATTGCACTGTGCCGCACGAGCAATATTTGTAGTTTCCATTTGGAATGGGGTCAAGAGTGTCTGAGTGGGTTCAGGGAGCAGATCAGATCTCACTAAGCTATCTCCAATATTGCGACCACACTTATAGACCACCAGTGGTGGTTCCTTGAAGAGGTGTGCGATTTTTTAGTCTGATTGAAGAATATGCCAGTGCTTTTTCAGGATTTCTTTCATTTTCTCCGAACACTTGGTGTGCTTAGTGCAAAAGACTGTTTTTCTTCTTTGGTTTAGTTTTTTAACAATTCCTCTCTTGGTTTTTGAGATATTTGCATCACTGCAGCATCAACAGTTTTGTCCATGTAGCCTCTCATGTAGTGTCTAAGTCTGTATGTAATGCATCATTCTCTTTGATGATTCAAAAGTCTAGGTAGATTATTTTTTCTCTCATCAGTATGTTTGGTGATTTTCAGATATTCAGAGCTCTCGTTTAGCAGAGTTTGGAATTAATTAATTCCTGCTGACTTCCTTCCCAGAGCACAAAGACATAATCTATTTATCTATTCCATATGAGGATTTTAGAAAGTAGGGGGTGTGTCTCTGTTTGTGAATGAGTGCTTCCTCAAATTGTCCCACATACAGGTTTGCATAGTTGGGGGCAAAGGGGGAGCCCATAGTTACACTCCGAAATTGAAGGAAAAAGTCTGACTCAAAGATGAAGTCGTTTTTGGATAATTCCAGCTCAGTGAGTTGCAAGATGCAATCATTGGATGGAGCATGGGTAGGGTCTTTCTGCTGAAGGAAGTGTTACAGCGCCTGCAAGCCTCCAGTATGTGGGATGTTAGTGTACAAGCTCTCCACATCAAAGATGGCCAGCAGGGTGCCCTCTGGTATCCTTCCTAAGCCCTCTTATCAATCAGATCATGTGACTAGTGTATTTGATATAAGATGGGAGATTCTCAACCATAGGTTTCATGTGGTGGTCCACAAACTTAGAAATGTTGGAAGTCACAGAGTCAATTGCTGCTACAATGGGTCTACCTAGGAGAGGAGACACTTGTTTGTGGAATTTAGCATTGTATCTTAGGAAATTCACATTCTATTTTGGTGATTTGTCCAGATGTCCAACCGCTTTCCACTTTGGATGTGATACTATGCTTGAATTCTAGGATTGAATTCATAATTCAGTTTGTGATAGAAGTCAACTTTAGAGTCACCCATGATTCATCAAACAATATTTTGAAATAGGAAGCAAAGTATTTTAAGCATATGTTTTCATTTCAGTCTCCTCCATCTCCACTAATGGACTTTCTTTCTTCTATTAATGATATAAACTGAACAGCTATACAGAAAGACTAATGTGGAGGCCAAATTACAGAGGAGGAGCTTCTTAATGCAATTAAAGCCATTAAGTCCGGGAAAACTCCAGGGCTGGATGGAATACAAGTGGAGGTACTCAGAGGACCTTTATTAGCATGTTTTAACCACTCCCATAAAAATAGTAGATTATCAGATAGTCAACAAGAACATGATTCAAGTGGTAAATATAAAGATCCAGGCCATTTAAAAAATTGGAGGCCCCTTACACTTCAGTGTTGTGATGCAAAAAGGTATTGTCGGATATTATTCTTCCTAATCAGACAGATTTATTTTTACATGGACGATACATTGGAGATAATATAAGACAAGTACTGGAACAATAGAACACTATGAACAATCTGGGAAACCAGGCCTGGTATTCATAGCTGACTTTGAAAAGGCTTTTGATGAAGTACGACTGAAATGTATATATAAATGCCTGGAATATTTCAATTTTGGAGAATCTCTTACAAAATGAGTTGAAGTTATGTATAGTAACCCTAGGTGTAAAATAGTAAATAATGGCTACTTCCCAGAAAGTATTAAACGGTCAAGAGGAGTAAAACAAGGTTGTCCACAATCGGCATATCTATTTATTATGGCCATCGAAACATAAGTATCAGATCCAACAATAATATCAAGGAGTTAGAAATCCAGGGTTTAAAAACAAAGGTGTCATTGTACGCTGATGATTCATGCTTTCTTATAAATCCACAATTTGGATCCCTCCACTGCCTCATAGAGGATCTAGGTACTTTTTCTAACCTCTCTGGATTACAACCAAATTATGATAAGTGGATATATTACGTATTGGATCACAAAAAAAATACAACTGTAACATTACCATGTAGTATACCAATAAAATGGTCTAACGGGGATGTGGACATACTCAGTATACATATCCCAAAATAAATAAATTATATCACTACAATACATTTTAATAGAAAGTTAAGAAAAATAGATAAGATCTTGCTACCATGGAAAGGAAAATAATTGTCTATTTGTGGAAAAACCATGAAATTAATGAAAATGAAATAATCTACAACATTTTGCAATTTTTAAAACAAGTCATAGCTGGTTGGAACTTCCATTTAATCCACCAGAGAAGACAGAACAAATAATAAAACAACTGTTGTGGTTAAATTCAAATGTACTAATTGACAAAAAATACATTATTTTTGGAATAATAAAAAAAAAAAGTGTAATCTTTGTAAATGGTATCAGAAACTTTTTTCCACATTTTGTTACGTTACAGCCTCATTCTAAAATGGATTAAATAAAAAATCCCAAAGGGTCGTAGTCCTGTTGAACCTTTACTCTGGAGCAGGTTTTCATCAAAGATCTCTCTCTACTTTGCTCTGTTCATCTTTCCCTCGATACTGACTAGTCTCCCAGTATCTGCCACTGAAAAACATCACCCACAACATGATGCTGCCGCCACCATGCTTCACCGTAGAGATGATGCTAGGTTTCCTCCAGACGTGACGCTTGGCATTCAGGCCAAAGAGTTTGGTTTCATCAGACCAGAAAATCTTGTCCTTTAGGTGCTTTTCGGCAAACTCCAAGTGGGCTGTCATGTGCCTTTTACTGAGGAGTAGCTTCCATCTGGTGACTCTACCATGAAGGCCTGACTGATCCTTTGTCCTCATCTTGTCGTGTCCCATATATATATTTACAACTTTTTTCATACATTTTTTTTATTTTCCATAAACTCAACTTCAAAACACTCTCCTGCAACCCGCCTCACAAATTTATATAAAAAAGTATTATTTACCTCAAATCTGAAATCCTCCATAGAAGCTAACCAGAAGCTAGCCAGAAGCTAGCCTGAAGCTAGCCAGAAGCTAGCCAGAAGCTAGCCAGAAGCTAGTTAGCTTCTTTACTGGCTAATCATTAGTATTCAGCTAACCACGGTTTGTGGTCATCAGCTATCCTTTAGCTCGAAAATCTATCGCCAGTTTTGTACGGTGCGGCTCGGACCGGAACATACCGGGCCTATTTTTCTCTCCATGTCCCCAGATTTCAAACGCAAGCTCTGGACATTTACACCTGGATCTCGCAGCCAGCTAGCTGCTATTGGTGTGACTATCGGCTTACGTCGATCCCAGGGCAAACATAAATTATTCCGGAGCTAGCCAGCCACTCCTGGGCTACAATCACCTATCCGGACCCGTTTTACTGCCAACGCGGAGGCCCACCGGGCCTTCACAACTAGACTACCGACGTTATCTGCCCCAGGGAGTTATCCAGCTGGCTCCTCCGTCGCGACGTTACCTGAACGCCCATCTGCTGCCCGCTAATCGTTAGCTGTCTTATCGGCTGCTATCTGAATAGATCTATCGGATTTTTTTTATTTTATTTTTTTTCCCTTGGGCCTCTATAACTATATCTATTTTTTTGCGAATTGGATTGATCCCCTCTACCACACGGAACCCCACTAATCCTACTGACGGAAACGCACGAGGTGGCTAAAAACAGAACTCGATCCTATGCTAGCTTGCTACCGATGGCCCGGCTAGCTGTCTGAATCGCCTTGACCCCAACCAACCTCACTACTCACTGGACCCTTTTGATCACTCGACTAAGCATGCCTCTCCTTAATGTCAATATGCCTTGTCCATTGCTGTTCTGGTTAGCGTTTATTGGCTTATTTCACTGTAGAGCCTCTAGTCCTGCTCACTATACCTTATACAACCTATTAGTTCCACCAGTGATGTTTCTAGAGACATTATCTCTCTCATCATCCCTCAATACCTAGGTTTACCTCCACTGTATTCACATCCTACCATACCTTTGTCTGTACATTATACTTTGAAGCTATTTCATCGCCCCCAGAAACCTCCTTTTACTCTCTGTTCCAGACGTTCTAGACAACCAATTCTCATTGCTTTTAGCCGTACCCTTATCCTACTCCTCCTCTTTTCCTCTGGTGATGTAGAGGTGAATCCAGGCCCTGCAGTGCCTAGCTCCACTCCTATTCCCCAGGCGCTCTCTTTTGATGACTTCTGTAACCGTAATAGCCTTGGTTTCATGCATGTTAACATTAGAAGCCTCCTCCCTAAGTTTGTTTTATTCACTGCTTTAGCACACTCTGCCAACCCGGATGTTCTAGCTGAGTCTGAATCCTGGATTAGGAAGACCACCAAAAATTCAGAAATGTTCATTCCTAACTACAACATTTTCAGACAAGATAGAACTGCCAAAGGGGGCGGTGTTGCAATCTACTGCAAAGATAGCCTGCAAAGTTGTGTCCTACTATCCTGGTCTGTACCCAAACAATTTGAACTTCTACTTTTAAAAATCCACCTCTCTAAAAACAAGTCTCTCACCGTTGTCGCCTGCTATAGACCACCCTCTGCCCCCAGCTGTGCTCTGGACACCATATGTGAACTGATTGTCCCCCATCTATCTTCAGAGCCCGTGCTAATAGGCGACCTAAACTGGAACATGCTTAACACCCCAGCCATCCTACAATCTAAACTTGATGCCCTCAATCTCACACAAATTATCAATGAACCTACCAGGTACCTCCCCAGAGCCGTAAACACGGGCACCCTCATGGATATCATCCTAACCAACTTGCCCTCTAAATACACCTCTGCTGTCTTCAACCAAGATCTCAGCGATGACTGCCTCATTGCCTGCATCCGTAATGGGACAGCGGTCAAACAACCTGCACTCATCACTATCAAACGCTCCCTGAAACACTTCAGCGAGCAGGCCTTTCTAATCGACCTGGCTGAGGTATCCTGGAAGGATATTGATCTCATCCCGCCAGTAGAGGATGCCTGGTTATTTTTTTAAATGCCTTCCTAACCATCTTAAATAAGCATGCCCCATTCAAGAAATGTAGAACCAGGAACAGATATAGCCCTTGGTTCTCCCTAGACCTGACTGCCCTTAACCAACACAAAAACATCCTATGGTGTTCTGCATTAGCATTGAACAGACCCCATGATATGCAGGTTTTCAGGGAAGCTAGAAACCAATATACACAGGCAGTTAGAAAAGCCAAGGCTAGCTTTTTCAAGCAGAAATTTGCTTCCTGCAACACTAACTCAAAAAAGTTCAAAGAGTCCAAAAGTCCATGGAGAATAAGAACACCTCCTCCCAGCTGCCCACTGCACTGAAGATAGGAAACACTGTCACCACTGATAAATCCACTATAATTGAGAATTTCAATAAGCATTTTTCTACGGCTGGCCATGCTTTCCACCCGGTCAACAGCACTGCACCCCCCACAGCAACTCGCCACAGCCTTCCCCATTTCTCCTTCTCCCAAATCCAGACAGCTGATGTTCTGAAAGAGCTGCAAAATCTGGACCCCTACAAATCAGCCGGGCTAGACAATCTGGACCCTTTCTTTCTAAAATTATCTGCAGAAATTGTTGCCACCCCTATTACTAGCCTGTTCAACCTCTCTTTCGTGTCGTTTGAGATTCCCAAAGATTGGAAAGCAGCTGCGGTCATCCCCCTCTTCAAAGGGGGGGACACTCTTGACCCAAACTGCTACAGACCTATATCTACCCTACCCTGCCTTTCTAAGGTCTTCTAAAGCCAAGTCAACAAACAGATTACCGACCATTTCGAATCTCACCATATCCTCTCTGCTATGCAATCTGGTTTCAGAGCTGGTCATGGGTGCACCTCAGCCACGCTCAAGGTTCTAAGCGATATCTTAACCGCCATCGATAAGAAACAATACTGTGCAGCCGTATTCATTGACCTGGTCAAGGCTTTTGACTCTTGTCAATCACCACATCCTCATCGGCAGACTAGATAGCCTTGGTTTCTCAAATGATTGCCTCGCCTGGTTCACCAACTACTTCTCTGATAGAGTTCAGTGTGTCAAATCGGCGGGTCCGTTGCCCGGACCTCTGGCAGTCTATGGGGGTGCCACAGGGTTCAATTCTTGGACCGACTCTCTTCTCTGTATACATCAATGATGTCGCTCTTGCTGCTGGTGAGTCTCTGATCCACCTCTACGCAGACGACACCATTCTGTATACTTCTGGCCCTTCTTTGGACACTGTGTTAACAACCCTCCAGGCAAGCCTCAATGCCATACAACTCTCCTTCCGTGGCCTCCAATTGCTCTTAAATACAAGTAAAACTAAATGCATGCTCTTCAACCAATCGTTGCCTACACCTGCCCGCCATCACTACTCTGGACAGCTCTGACTTAGAATACTTGGACAACTACAAATACCTAGGTGTCTGGTTAGACTGTAAACTCTCCTTCCAGACCCACATCAAACATCTCCAATCCAAAGTTAAATCTAGAATTGGCTTCCTATTTCACAACAAAGCATCCTTCACTCATGCTGCCAAACATACCCTTGTAAAACTAACCATCCTACCAATCCTCAACTTCGGCGATGTCATTTGCAAAATAGCCTCCAATACCCTACTCAACATATTGGATGCAGTCTATCACAGTGCCATCCGTTTTGTCACCAAAGCCCCATATACTACCCACCATTGCGACCTGTACGCTCTTATTGGCTGGCCCTCGCTTCATACTCGTCGCCAAACCCACTGGCGCCAGGTCATCTACAAGACCCTGCTAGGTAAAGTCCCCCCTTATCTCAGCTCGCTGGTCACCATAGCATCACCCACCTGTAGCACGCGCTCCAGCAAGTATATCTTTCTGGTCACCCCCAAAAGCAATTATTTCTGTGGCCGCCTCTCCTTCCAGTTCTCTGCTGCCAATGATTGGAACGAACTACAAAAATCTCTAAAACTGGAAACACTTATCTCCCTCACTAGCTTTAAGCACCAGCTGTCAGAGCAGCTCACAGATTACTGCACCTGTACATAGCCTATCTATAATTTAGCCCAAACAACTACCTCTTTCCCTACTGTATTTATTTTATTTTAAATTATTTTGCTCCTTTGCACCCCATTATTTTTATTTCTACTTTGCACATTCTTCCACTGCAAATCTACCATTCCAGTGTTTTACTTGCTAAATTGTATTTACTTTGCCACCATGGCCTTTTTTTGCCTTTACCTCCCTTATCTCACCTCATTTGCTCACATCGTTTATAGACTTGTTTCTACTGTATTATTGACTGTATGTTTGTTTTACTCCATGTGTAACTCTGTGTTGTTGTATGTGTTGAACTGCTTTGCTTTATCTTGGCCAGGTCGCAATTGTAAATGAGAACTTGTTCTCAACTTGCCTACCTGGTTAAATAAAGGTGGAATAAAATTTGTGGAGTGCTGCAGAGATGGTCGTGCTTCTGGAAGGTTCTCCCATCGCCACAGAGGCACTCTGGAGCTCTATCATAGTGACCACCGGGTTCTTGGTCACCTCCCTGACCAAGGCCCTTCTCCCCTAAATGTTCAGAGTGGCTGGGTGGCTAGATCTAGGAAGTCTTTGTGGTTCGAAACTTCTTCCATTTAAAAAATATGGAGGTACTGTGTTCTTGGGGACCTTTAATGCAGCAGAAAGGTTTTAGTACCCTCCCCAGATCTGTGCGTCGACACAATCCTGTCCTGCAGCTCTAGGGACAATTCCTTCGACCTCATGGCTTGGTTTATACACTGAAATGCATTGTCAACTGTGGGACCTTATATAGACAGGTGTGTGCCTTTCCAAATCATGATCAATGGAAACAGGATGCACCTGAGCTCAATTTTGAGTGTCATAACAAAGGGTCTGAATACATATGTAAATAAGGTATTTCTGTATTTGTTTTTGCAAACATTACTAAAAACCTGTTTTTTGCTTTGGAATTATGGGGTAGTGTGCTGATTGATGAGTGATTTTTTGGTATTTAATAAAGTTTAGAATAAGGCTGTAGTGTATGAAAATGTGGAAAAAGTCAAGGAGTCTGAATACTTTCTGAATGCACAGGTTCATAACTTTTGTGAAACAGCAAAGTTTAAAATATATGGCAAATAGGTCTTCAGATATAAATGGAAGGGGTTTATGTATTTTATAGGATGTGTGTGTGTATATATATATATATATATATATATACACACACATACACATACATACACACACACATATAAACTCATATAAAATCCAAATAACTTCACAGATCTTCATTGTAAAGGGTGATGAATGAACCATAAACAATTAATGAACATGCACCTGTGGAACGGTCATTAAGACACTAACAGCTTACAGACGGTAGGTAATTGAGGTGACAGTTATGAAAACTTAGGACACTAAAGAGGCCAGAGTCTACTGACTCTGAAAAACACCAAAAGAAAGATGCCCAGGGTCACTGCTCATCTGCGTGAACGTGCCTTAGGCATGCTGCAAGGAGGCATGAGGACTGCAGATGTGGCCAGGGCAATAAATTGCAATGTCCTTACTGTGAGACGCCTAAGACAGGGAGACGAGACGGACAGCTGATTGTCCTCGCTGTTGCAGGCCACGTGTAACGACACCTGCACAGGATCGGTACATCCGAACATCACACCTGCGGGACAGATACAGGATGGCAATAACAAATGCCCGAGTCACACCAGGAACGCATAATCCATCCATCAGTGCTCAGACTGTCCGCAATAGGCTGAAAGAGGCTGGACTGAGGGTTTGTAGGCCTGTTGTAAGGCAGGTCATACTGCTCGTTCTGTGCGTGATTTCCTGTAAGACAGGAATGTCAGTGTTCTGCCATGACCAGCGAAGAGCCCGGATCTTAATCCCATTGAGCATGTCTGGGACCTGTTGGATTGGAGGGTGAGGGCTAGGGCCATTCCCCCCAGACATTTCCGGGAACTTGCAGGTGCCTTGGTGGAAGAACGGGGTAACAACTCACAGCAAGAACTGGCACATCTGGTGTGGTACACAAGGAGGAGCTGCACTGCAGTACTTAAAGCAGCTGGTGGCCACACCAGGTACTGACTGTTTATTTTGAATCCCCCTTTGTTCAGGGAACTTGTCTGTGGAACTTGTTCAGTTTGTGTCTCAGTTGTTGAATCTTGTTGTGTTCATACAAACATTTACACATGTTAAGCTCGCTGAAAATCAACGCAGTTGACAGTGAGAGGACGTTTCTTTTCGTGCTGAGTTTATATTTACAAAAAATATATAATGGGGCATTGGAACTTATGCTGACAATTATATTTATGGAAGCTAGTCTATCTGCAATATTAAAGCTGACCTACCAGCAAAAAGAAGAATACAAAAAAAAACATAATAAAATGGTGTTCTGTAAGTAGCAAGTATGGATACCTGTAGACCCTTTTATAAAAAAAGAGATTAAACAATATCCAATGAGTGTGGAATATAACTTACAATGTCAACAAGTGACAGTTGTTGTGTGACAGTAATATACATACATTTAGATAGAACCTTCAGCTGTATTATCCTCACTAACGTTGTAAATTAACTGCAACTTGACAGAAGGAGAACTGTGAGAGGGCCGTCAAAATGTGTTACCTCCACTATTAGGACACAAATCCCTTCCCAGCCAAATGGAACCATCTTCAGCACCATCTCCAGCAGGTGGTAGAGGATGAAGAAACGGTTGATCGTCTTGATAACAGAGGGATATATAACATCTATCAATCTCATGGAGGCATAGACATGCATGGCCCCACACCAGCTACACCGAAATTAATCACTTATGTGAGAAACGGAGTAGGTGAAGTAAATACTGTCCTTGTGCCACATAAAATGGTCCTTGAATTGCCTAGTGGTCCTTCCGTTCAGTGTCTTCTCACAGTCAATCACCAGGATAATCTTGAGGAATACTGATGAAAGTTTACAGTATATTCATTTGAGCACTTTTTTTTTTGTACCTGAACTACATCTAAACCTCCCTCATGGGACACTTTGCTGAACGAAATGCATGAAATGTGACCTGGCCTTTTCAATATCTGACGAGGTTTGTGCAGTGCTTATAGGAACCACTAGATGGCCGTCTGAGCGGTTTTACTGAGCATGCAACAGCATGACCTAAGAAGAATTCCACATACATGTGGCAGGCAGTAGAATTTAAACTCTTGGTTGTTAAACCTTATAAGGTTGTTGGTTTAAGGGTATGATTCTTGATTAAAGAGCAAGAGGTCCCTACTTTTAAGAACTTAAATTACTTTCAGTATATTTAAGTAGGCAAGTCAGTTATGAACAAACTCTTATTTACAATGACAGCTCAGACACAGTGGGTTAAACTGTAAACGTTCAGGGGCAGAACAACAGCTTTTCACCTTGTCAGCTCAGGGATTTGATCTAGCAATCTTTCGGTTGCTGGCCCAACGCTCTAACCACAATGCTACCTGCGCCTCTCAGTATAAATACAGTGAACAAAGTATTTGTGCATTCCCCCAAGTACCTATATTACTGTAAATAAGTAGACTGGAATCCAAACTGATGAACTTTGTTTCCAAACAATGGTGAAATGGAGCATATCACCTTAGATTACAGACTAGTGAATATTCCGTGAGGATCAAGCAGAAACGCAAACAAAGAAATGAACCTTTTACACTTGTGGGAATTGGCCTACCAGGCATGTGCAACATAAGACATAATTACAAGGGTTTGAGTGAGAGGCCACACACCTGTCCAAAGTGTGCACAGTTCTTACTCATTTCAATACACTTTTGACTCAAGGAGGTTTCGACTATAATGTGTTTTTTTTGTTGCTCTTCGTGATGCAATTCAGGGAAACAGACCATCATTTTGGGACGCGTTTAAAAAATACATTTAAAAAAGTCACGAGCGCATTCAGGCGCGTGTGCCGTGGAAAATGTTCTTTTAGTGATAATGCCAGAGAAGCCGGTGTATGGAGGATATATTGACAGATGTTGTTCGTCTCCGGCCGGCAAACTGTGCCAATATATCCTCCAAACACCGGCTTTGAGGGCATTATAACTTTTACCAACACATTCAAATATTGATTTACATATTCTAATTAAAAACTAATGAATTTATTCATACTATTTCATAAAATATAGTCCTGACACTAATCTAGGGTTGCTATCGTTCTAATCGGTTCGGTTGCCAGAGACACGAACCAGTCGTTAAGTCTTTTTGTTCTGTATCTATGGACGCGACCCAGTCGTTTGTTCTAAATGTTCTATTGTCATACTGTCTGGCAACGTTCTTATCCCTTGCTTGCTAGCTAGTCAACTACGGCTAACTTACAGTCACGTCAAACAGTGCAGCCAGAATAACAACAGTAGCTGCATTTGCATAAGCGGTTTTTGTAGTGACATTTATTTGGATACATCCATAACAATGAGCCAATGAGGTGCGATTTCGCCTGGCATAGAACATGTACTCTATCATCAGGACACTGTTGTTCAGAGGAGCTGGTCAACAACATAACTACACAATAACTTCAAACTGAAGCTGGAAAGACTGCAAACTTGCTGCACTTAGTTTCATTTTACCTTTTTTAAATGGACATTTCTTTGTATATATCCATACAAATAATGTCAGCTGATCCATGATTTCAACTGGCTGAGAAACGTTGCCCGCCTGTCTCTCTCATCCCGATTCCCAACACATGCATTATAACAGCTGGAGATCGATTATGAATATTGAATCAATGTTGCAAATGTCGGAGAGACAGACAGCAAGGTTTATACAAATCTCCCCTGTTGAAAATGTAATGTTTGTCAAAAATAAATGTGAGATACTTTTTATAGTGGCGATCAAGTTTCCACTAGGCAGGTAGCCTAGTGGTTAGTGTTGGGCCAGTAACCGAAAAGTTGCTTGATCAAATCCACTGAGCCGACAAGGTAAAAATCTGTTGTTCTGCCCCTGAACAAGGCAGTTAACCCACTGTTCCTAAGCTGTCATTGTAAATCAGAATTTGTTCTTAACTGACTTTCCTGGTTAAACAAAGTACTTGGCTGATGAGACAGTGGATTGTGTAGTCAAATGGAACAGAGTTAATAGGCATTTTATAACGTCAACGATTTAGCCGGTGGTAACTTGTGGAATAGACACTGGCTGGAATGCAGTTTTAACCAATCAGCATTCAGGATTAGACCCACCCGTTGTATAATTCACAATAGACACACAGGTTCATTCTGTTCAGAACAACCCATCATGTAAACGTGCAGCAAACATAGTGACCATAAATGTTGACACTGTATATTACCCGAGTTTTATGATGGAAATGTCAAGTGCACATTTGGACAGGTGTTTGGCTTGCTTGTACGACATCAAAGCGGTATTTTATTATAATCCTCGACGTCTCGTCTATCGAAATACATAGAGTCCTCTTAATTTATAACATTTCCTAAACTCAGACAACAAAAAAATTGTGGAAGGGATTGGGGGGGGGGGCAACTTCTTGTCATGCGAGGAGCTCACTGTCAGTCAAAACCCATACAGGGATGTGAACCGTTCAGCTAGAGCTCTGAGCTCCGACACCATGTACATGCCTCTGCGTTCCAATTTAGCCATTTATGAGTGCCCAAATTTGCCCTTTTCGACCTGTATATGGGTAAATTTGTAAAGGCTACTTCATACAGTATTGTAACATTGTGAACTCACAGATGCTGACATCGTTGGCCAGGTCCACTGCATTCCCCACCACAATGACATAATGCTGACTGAAGATAAGCTGAACCTTCTGCAGGAACTTAGATTGGTATTCAGGCAATGGAGGACACTACAAAAAAACAAAAACAATTATTTGAATAAGCTGTGACATTTACTTTAAAGTATATTTTTCAGGTTTGTTTATCATAGAACAAATCATATTATTTTTTCCATGAAGTGCAAGCACAAGGGCAAATGATGAAAGTATGAATGCTGTTCAACTGACAGTCAGCTCACTGCACAGATTGTAAGAAATACATATTGTGGTAGAGATGTAAAAATATATTTTAGACATATGCTATATACTACAGTACATATAAATACAGTATCTATCTCTATCTGTAGATCTAAATACATACCTGGTTGATCCTGTCCTTGTGTAGCTCATCAAACAGTCTCTGGAAGGCCTCGCTGGGGAAGTAGCTACTGTATGACTGGCACGCATACAGTAGAATTCACACTTTTAGAATCTCCTTGTGTTTTGGAATACCAAAAGTGCAAGTACTGCACACCGTTCAGATGATCTGGGGCCAGCTCTGACTACATATGTGGGTATAGATGTGGGTACACAGACCCACGAGCCATTGCGGCCCCCCACACTATGCACAGACCTTGTTTTGAATGATCTAGGTGTTTTTACTGAGCTGCCCTTTTTGGGCAGTTCTCCCTTGAGAAAGTGTTCTTGTGCCCTCTAACTTCCTGGTTAAACAAAGCTTAAATAAAATAGAAATAAAAAAAGCACACTGTCATCAAGTAAATCTCCTGAAAATCCTGCCAGCCGCTGCCTTCAACTAAAATAAGCTAGCTAAAACTTTTCCAAATAGGCTTAAGGGCCTAAGCTATAAAACATATCCCTTATCCCAGTCTCCACAATATATGCTGAGTGCGAACTGACAAAGGTGATTTCACTGTACCTCTCCCCTTGAAAGAGCAGCATGCCAAACATGGTGAAGAACCACTAGCAAGATCACACTGAAGAGAGGAGCAAAACATTACTGAGCACCTACAATGCACTCATTCCAGTTAGAACCCTTTTGGGTTCCATGTAGAACCTTTTCTACACAGAGTTCAACATGGAACCCAAAAGGGTTTTTACCTGGAACCAAAACGGTTTATCCTATGTGGACAGCTGAAGAACCCTTTCTTCTAAGAATGTACTTCTGTGTTAGTACAGAGTTGCGCAACCATGGCCTTCCATGAACATGTGCAGAAAGGATTTGGAATGAGTAAACTGTTGCTTTGGTACCTTGTGATTTCCAATAGCGTTCCCTTGATGCATTTCAAGGTGTTCTTCATCAATGATGAACTTTGAAGGAGGTAGAATGGCTGAAGAAGTTCTCATTTTCACAGTCTACAATACAAATGACGATGAGATATCGGGACAGAGCGTTCAAGCTCACCCAGTCTTGTAGACTCAATATAGAATAGAACATTATAGAAAATATGATTACATTATCAACCATGTGTTTTGGTTTCAGAGGAGAGAGTAGATATATGACTTGGCTCTGAGATAATGTCCTGTCAATGACAGACACTGAGATGACCACAATGTAGCCCACCAGCCATTTTGCTATTTCAAAAATTCCTCACGCCCAATCAGGTAACTCCATGAAAGATAAAGCACTTCCAAACAATAGGCTACTCATCCTTACAGTAACATGTGAAAAGGTTGTGTATGATGACCTGCTTCCTACACTATGAAGTTGATTGAGAAATGTATGCAAGTGGTGTGTGATCCTAGCCTGGTCCCAGATCTGTTTGTACTGTCTTGCCAACTCATACTGTCATTGTCACACAAATAGTCATTGACAAGACAGCACAAGCAGATGTGGGACCAAGGTAGCATAATTGTGGGGTTACACATCAACAGCTATCTACACATCAGAAGTAGGTTTTGGGTTTCTTAGCTTGACAATGGGGTCGAGATTGAAGATGAGTAGGCAGATGGTCTCGATGCCCTCAGTGAGGCCACAGGTAGATTCCCAGAGTGTGTTTAGAATGCAGGTCAGAGGTCAGACGGAGACGAGGGCCTTTTGATGAAGGGCCAAATAACACCACATGCAGGCCCCTGATGACACACACAGGAAAAAATGGTTATGAGTCATAAGTAACTCGTATTAAACAATGTGAAGAAAATAAAAAGGAAAGGAAAGCTAAGGGCATCATCCTGAAGCCTTCTCTGCAAGTTCATTTGCCTATCATAATCACATCGAAATCAATAATACTACTCAGGACTCGCTTACAATTTAGGCATTATTAATAGGACTACTGACTATTCTGATAATGGTAGGCCTATGCCTCCAAACAAATAAAGTGATCATGACATGAGAAACTGTATAAAGTTCCTAGCTCAGAGTTTGTTCATCTTGCCAGTCTCCCATCAATCCAAGCGACTTAGGAGCAATTAGGGTTAAGTGGCTTGCTCAAAGGCACATAAACAGAGTCTTATCAGCTCAGGGTACAAACCAGAAACCTTTCAGTTACTAACCCAACGCTCTAACCGCTAGGCTACCTACCGTCCATATCCATTTGTTTTTCTGTTGGTAAAAAACTGACAGTGCAATACTGTAACGAACCTCGTCCTCCTCTTCTGAGGAGGAGAAGCGAGAAGGATCGGAGGACCAAAACGCAGCGTGGTAAGTGTCCATAATGTTTATTTAAAACATAAACTGAATACTACGAAATACAAAATAATAAACTTGAAATGAACGAAACAGTCCCGTGTGGCGACAAACACTGACACGGAAGACAAACACCCACAACCCAAAACTGAAACTCAGGCTACCTAAGTATGAATCTCAATCAGGGACAACAATTGACAGCTGCCTCTGATTGAGAACCATACTAGGCCGAACTCAAAAACCGACATAGAAAAACAAACATAGACTGCCCACTCAACTCACTCCCTGACCATACTAAAACAAAGATAAAATAACAGAACTATGGTCAGAACGTGACAGATACACTTCATTTGACATGATGTAGATACATTGTTCACTGACTAACCAGAGAAACTCATCGAAGTGCAATAAATGCATGCATTTGCAAACCTCCCCCGTAAAAAAAAAAAGTTCAGTTGCTCAGGGCCTCTGCCACAGGCTTTCACCTCAGGGCTATGTCCATGCTGCTTGCTGTTGTTCTGTAACGTGTCTAAGCATTTCTCTTTGAATTTCTCCCAAGGAGCATCATCTTCTTCTGTGTAAATAATAACGGTAGGTGCTGAACAGGATCCTACCAAATAATAACATGTCCATACCGGAAATGAACTACAAATCCCACGTGCTATGCGGTAAACTTGCAATCCTTCGCTAATCTTATACCCATTTTTTTGTTGATCCACGGACCAGAATGGAGGAGTAAAGATAACACTGAGTCATATCTGCATTGTGCATACAGCTATCGGTAAAGCCCGGTACTAAACATTCAGTACGGGTGGACCGGGAACACAATAATAATAAACATGGATTTGAATGCCATTATAGAAAACATGGAAAAGTGTTATCAAGATGCCGCATTGATGGCACTGCAGGCCCACAATACATTTTAAAAAAAGGTTAATGGTCGCCGTCGTTATGAAATATGAAAGCTGTGACTTGTGTTCCGGTAGTCTAAGTTGCATTTCCGTGCAATTTGACAGTGTTAAGTGCTAACATAGAACTTGAGGTGATGTCCATGTTTCTCATGACACTGGCGGCCTGTTATGGTGAACGTAGCAGGGACTTGCGATCACGTTGTTCAGCAATATCATAGGAATCCCGTGTGATTTTCTGAGAGGTGGGTAGCACAATGTTTATGTCGAGAGTGATAGTGTGTCAACTAACTGTCAGTTCAGCATCAGCAACTCAGCAACTGTCGGCTTGAGCCTTCTATTCTATATATTCAGTGCACGTATTAAGCATTTGTGTACATCATAATGCTGTCGTTAGGGATTATGATGTCATATTTTTGGGACACATGACAGAAAGACTATAGCCGTTTCCTCACTTGACGTTGGCCAAAATATATGTTTTATTATAGGCATAATGACTAGCAGGAGAAAGCCAAGAAAAGCCAAGCAATAAGAAGAGAAACTAGATGCCTGAGGTTGAGCCTTTCCCCCATACTACCATCCCATGCCCTGCTCTGCTCTTCTCTACGGAGGCCATCGCCTGGGCAACCGATCCCATGCTGATCCCATCCCCTCTTTAGTCAAAAATCCTAGCTTCCCACACTTGAAATTCCCTATTTATCTGCAAAGTTGTTCTCCTTCTTTCCCGTAGCCTATTATTCCCAGCTGTTCATTCAGAGAGTTATTAGCTTGTAGGTGAAAGGTTGGTGTTTGTAGGAAGGTTAACAGTGAAAGCCCAAATCCTAACATTTTTATGTAAGTATGTCTGATCAGAATTTAAAAATAATATATCTCCATCTTATAAGGGCACCTTAGCGGCTTAGCCGAGTATCCTGTTCTGCTCACAAACTGTGCCCTTCACAACTACTCTCTCTAGACCAGGGATGGGCAACTGGCAGCTCTAAAACATTTCTCTCTCTCCGCTATCAAGAGGGGGACCGCTAAAAATGTTTTGATCGCAAGGTGGCAGGGCCCCCGAACAAAATTTCACTTAGGGCCCCCCAAAAGGCTAGGGATGGCTCTGAGTGCATGTGGGTGTGGGTACACAGACTCGCAAGTCACTATGGCCAACTCATGATGAGTATAGATTTTTTTTGTGGCCCCCAACCCCATCAAAGTTGCCCATCCCTGCCTTAGACAGACCGGTTGCCTCCGGTTGTCTGAGATTTCCTAAACTACTTGACAACAGACATTACTCTGCAAATATGTTTTCAATCGTATGGCCGTTACTGGCATGTGACTTTGAAATAGGCCTAATTCAGTTAAATTGGATTGAAGGCAAAGCAGACACAATACAACTGTCTATTCACCCCATGGAAGATTCCATACTTATTAACTGATTCACAGAGTTTAGAGAGGCCTGTTTTATTTGTCTTTCCTTAGAAAGTTACCTCACAGAGACGATCCAGAGACGATTCCTAGACCTCTGTGGGATGTATCTATTGACATAATAGGATTAAGTCTTCTGAGAAACACATAGATTCCAGAGCCTTCAAGGCTCATCAAATCCTGTCCTGTCTAAATTACTCTCATCTGATCCAATAGCTTTAGCCTTGACACCAGTCTGTTTTTGCCCTCTTTCCAACTCCTTATTGTATTGTCATGGCAAACATTGTTTGGCGTTACAATGACTGACAATGAGTTGGCTAGATAGCACAAACTGGTCTGGTGCCAGGCTATTTGAGCTTTCTGAAGCACAACAAAGGGCTGGTCTCGTACTTATGCCTACTGTAGGTATACTGTACTATAAATCGTCTCCAGAAGTGTTCCATATATGGTCTAGTTTTTTGGTGCAAGATGAAAAGTGACCGATCATCCTTTTGGCAGCATTTCAAAAAATAAGTCACATTCCTCATACCTTTACATCACAGTTCATTGCAATGACAAAATAATGAAAACGCTCTCAGGCATCACTGGAACATAAAGGCCTAAACTATACTGTACTGTATGCTAGTTCACAATGGACTATGTATTAGGCCGGGTAGCTGTTTCGTTTTGAAATGTTTTGGTGAAGCTTTTAGAAGCTTTTCCTTTGTCTCCTCCTAGATGACTCGGTGCTTCTTCTTTAACACAGATGAAGAGGATGAGAGAGAGGTCCAGTTTTCATGCGTGCTGAACTATTTCACCGGTTTCGTCATTAGTCAGCGAGGCAGTGGAATAATTGGCTTTTGAGCGATACTGTTCGCTCGCAATCTAGATGATTTAGAAAGGAGAGAAGGAGATTTGAGTTTTTGTAACATTGTTCATGTTTCATTGAAATCCACCATACTCCATAGAGTATACTAGAACTTACAGTAGGCAGGTCAGTATCACCCAATCCCCTCCATCCTAACCCTCTTTTCCATCTTTCTTCTTGCATGCCTGTGTATTAGGAGGAGGGGAATGGTAGTGTTTTAGTATATTTTAAGTTGATCTCTAAAACAAATTAAATTCTTAATGATGTATTTAGACATTTGGCATAGGCCAAATGTAAGTGTTTTGCTTATGTGACTTTGTAACGGCTTTCTTCCTGGGAAGGAAAGGCAGACCAAAACGCAGCGTGGTTATAGTTCATGGTTCTTTAATAAGAGACACTTAACATGAACTAACTACAAAACAATAAACGTGAAAACCGAAACAGTCCTAACTGGTGCCGAAAACACAAAGACAGGAAACAACCACCCACAAAACCCAACACAAAACATGCTACCTAAATATGGTTCCCAATCAGAGACAATGACTAACACCTGCCTCTGATTGAGAACCATATCAGGCCAAACATAGAAATAGACAAACTAGACACACAACATAGAATGCCCACCCAGCTCACGCCCTGACCAACACTAAAACAAGGAAAACACACAAGAACTACGGTCAGAACGTGACAGACTTATTGTTATTGTATATATCACTAAATACACTTTGGGTTTCCATGTGACAAAAGATTAGCCTCTTAGTAGACGTAGAACACTGTTTTCATGAGAGTCAACCTATAAATGTAAACTTTATATATATATATATATATATATATATATACACACACACAGTATATCACAAAAGTGAGTACCCCCCCCCCCCCCATTTTTGTAAATATTTGAGTATATCTTTTCATGTGACAACACTGAAGAAATGACACTTTGCTACAATGTAAAGTAGTGAGTGTACAGCTTGTATAACAGTGTAAATTTGTTGTCCCCTCAAAATAACTCAACACACAGCCATTGATGTCTAAACCACTGGCAACAAAAGGGAGTACACACCTAAGTGAAAATGTCCAAATTGGGCCCAAAGTGTCAATATTTTGTGTGGCCACCATCATTTTCCAGCATTGCCTTAACCCTCTTGGGCATGGAGTTCACCAGAGCTTCACAGGTTGCCACTGGAGTCCTCTTCCACTCCTCCATGACGACATCACAGAGCTGGTGGATGTTAGAGACCTTGCACTCCTCCACCTTCCGTTTAAGGATGCCCCACAGATGCTCAATAGGGTTTAGGTCTGGAGACATGCTTGGCCAGTCCATCACCTTTACCCTCAGCTTCTTTAGCAAGGCAGTGGTCGTCTTAAAGGTGTGATTGGGGTCGTCATCATGTTGGAATACTGCCCTGCGGCCCAGTCTCCGAAGGGAGGGGATCTCATTTTTTGTACTCACTTTGTTGCCAGCGGTTTAGACATTAATGGCTGTGTGTTGATTTATTTTGAGGGGACAACAAATTTACACTGTTATACAAGCTGTACACTCAATTCTTTACATTGTAGCAAAGTGTCATTTCTTCAGTGTTGTCACATGAAAAGATATACTCAAATATTTACAAAAATGTGAGGGATGTACTCACTGTATATATATATATATATATATATATATATATATATATATATATATATATATATTTATTTTATATACATAAAACACCGTAAAAACACCAGGATATCTGCTCCAAGTGATTTTAATTTTGAAAATCTGTTCCCAACTATTCCCACGTATAGTAAAGAGATGTGATTGTATACAAATGTAAGCAAGGTTTGAAATTATTATGTTATAGTCAAATATTATATCTGTTTGTGCTTCTTGCGGTCAATTTGCAGTCTATAAATTGTTTGTAATTATTGCCTTTTTCCAGCCCCCCAAATCATTCGCTCAAAAATAAAATTGGCTTGCGGCTGTATCTAGTTGATGATCCCTGATATCGGGAATAGGGTGCCATTGGGGATGCAACCACTATCTGTCTGTGTTGAGTTTATTTCAGTTTGGAGAACCTGTTAAACTCTTTGACAACCAGTTACATGTACCATTTGGGATGCACACAACATTTCCTGCCTGATGTCTCTCCTCTGTCCCTTCTGATGTACCTTCTGATGTCCCCTCTGACCCCAGCCATGAGCTGTTCACTCCCTTAAATGTCGGGCAGACGGCATGAGGTCTGATACCAACAGGCTCAGAGACAGATTATATCTGCAAGCCATCAGACTGCTGGACACTTGAGCTGGACTGACCACCTGCACTGACTCTACACACCTTAGCACACATGCACTCACTCACACAGATATACAGTACCGGTCAAAAGTTTGGACACACCTACTCATTCCAGGGTTTTTCTTTATTCGTACTATTTTCTACATTGTAGAATAACAGTGAAGACATCAAAACTATGTTGAACCTACTTCACCACAGTGTCTGTGTGGGTGAACCATTTCAGTTTGTCAGTGATGTGAACGCCGAGAAACTTGAAGCTTTCCACCTTCTCCACTTCTCCAGCCAGCTGGTGTGCTCACGCTTTGAAGACTGTCTGAGACAGCAGCCTTGCGAGGGTTAACACGCTTAAATGTCTTACGGCCGAAGAGAATTCTCATGGGAGGTATCATGGTTGTCATTTGATTGTGAGGTATTCTAGGTCAGGTGAAAAAGAGGACTTGAGTAGTTAATCATGAAGAATATACCCCTGCCCTTCTTCTTCCCGGAGAGGTATGAACTGAGAACCCAACTGGCTGTACGGACTCAGACAGTATATCCCGAGAAAGCCATGTTTCTGTGAAACAAAGTATGTTACAATCCCTGATGTCTCTCTGGAAGGAAATCCCCGTAATATACTCGGAAGCGGTGGGTGGTGTGCTTCACAGAGTTCAAGTAACAGACACCTCTCAACTGTTCAGAGGAGACTGTGTGAATGAGGCCTTCATGGTCGAATTGCTGCAAAGAAACCTCTACTAAAGGACACCAAAAAGAAGAAGAGACTTGATTGGGCCAAGGAACACGAGCAATGGTCATTAGACCGATGGAAATCTGTCCTTTGGTCTGATGAGTCCAAATTTGAGATTTTTGGTTACAACCAATGTGTCTTTGTGAGACGGGGCGTAGGTGAACGGATGATCTCTGCATGTGTGGTTCCCACCATGAAACATGGAGGAGGAGGTGTGATGGCATGGGGGTGCTTTGCTGTTGACACTGTCAGTGATTTATTTAGAATTCAAGGCACACTTAACCAACATGGCTGCCACAGCATTCTGGAGCGATACGCCATCCCACTTGGTTTACGCTTAGTGGGACTGTCATTTGTTTTTCAACAGGATAATGACCCAACACACTTCCAGGCTGTGTAAGGACTATTTGACCAAGAAGGAGAGGGATGGAGTACTGCATCAGATGACCTGGTCTCCACAATCACCTGACCTCAACCCAATTGAGATGATTTGGGATGAGTTGGACCGCAGAGTGAAGGAAAAGCAGCCAACAAGTGCTCAGCATATGTGGGAACTCCTTCAAGACTGTTGGAAAAGCATTCCAGGTGAAGCCGGTTGAGACAATGCCAAGAGTGTGCAAAGCTGTCATCAAGGCAAATGCTGGCTGCTTTGAAGAATCTCAAATATACAGTGCCTTGCGAAAGTATTCGGCCCCCTTGAACTTTGCGACCTTTTGCCACATTTCAGGCTTCAAACATAAAGATATAAAACTGTATTTTATTGTGAAGAATCAACAACAAGTGGGACACAATCATGAAGTGGAACGACATTTATTGGATATTTCAAACTGTGAACAGCAGTTTTCAGTTCTTTCCACAGATTCTCGATTGGATTCAGGTCTGGACTTTGACTTGGCCATTCTAACACCTGGATATGTTTATTTTTGAACCATTCCATTGTAGATTTTGCTTTATGTTTTGGATCATTGTTTTGTTGGAAGACAAATCTCCGTCCCAGTCTCAGGTCTTTTGCAGACTCCATCAGGTTTTCTTCCAGAATGGTCCTGTATTTGGCTCCATCCATCTTCCCATCAATTTTAACCATCTTCCCTGTCCCTGCTGAAGAAAAGCAGGCCCAAACCATGATGCTGCCACCACCATGTTTGACAGTGGGGATGGTGTGTTCAGGGTGATGAGCTGTGTTGCTTTTACGCCAAACATAATGTTTTGCATTGTTGCCAAAAAGTTCAATTTTGGTTTCATCTGACCAGAGCACCTTCTTCCACATGTTTGGTGTGTCTCCCAGGTGGCTTGTGGCAAACTTTAAACGACACTTTTGATGGATATCTTTAAGAAATGGCTTTCTTCTTGCCACTCTTCCATAAAGGCCAGATTTGTGCAATATACGACTGATTGTTGTCCTATGGACAGAGTATCCCACCTCAGCTGTAGATCTCTGCAGTTCATCCAGAGTGACCATGGGCCTCTTGGCTGCATCTCTGATCAGTCTTCTCCTTGTATGAGCTGAAAGTTTAGAGGGACGGCCAGGTCTTGGTAGATTTGCAGTGGTCTGATACTCCTTCCATTTCAATATTATCGCTTGCACAGTGCTCCTTGGGATGTTTAAAGCTTGGGAAATCTTTTTGTATCCAAATCCGGCTTTAAACTTCTTCACAACAGTATCTCGGACCTGCCTGGTGTGTTCCTTGTTCTTCATGATGCTCTCTGCGCTTTTAACGGACCTCTGAGACTATCACAGTGCAGGTGCATTTATACGGAGACTTGATTACACACAGGTGGATTGTATTTATCATCATTAGTCATTTAGGTCAACATTGGATCATTCAGAGATCCTCACTGAACTTCTGGAGAGAGTTTGCTGCACTGAAAGTAAAGGGGCTGAATAATTTTGCACGCCCAATTTTTCAGTTTTTTATTTGTTAAAAAAGTTTGAAATATCCAATAAATGTCGTTCCACTTCATGATTGTGTCCCACTTGTTGTTGATTCTTCACAAAAAAATACAGTTTTATATCTTTATGTTTGAAGCCTGAAATGTGGCAAAAGGTTGCAAAGTTCAAGGGGGCCGAATACTTTCGCAAGGCACTGTATTTTGATTTGTTTAACACTTTTTTGTTTACTACATGATTCCATGTGTGTTATTTGTGTTGATGTATTCACTATTATTCTACAATATAGAAAACAGTCCAAATAAAGAAAAACCCTTGAATGAGTAGGTGTGTCAACTTTTCTACTGGTACTGTACACTCATCCACACACACACACACACACACACACACACACACACACACACACACACACACACACACACACACACACACACACACACACACACACACACACACACACACACACACACACACACACACACACACACACACACACGTTCAGGGTAAACACACATCAGAACTGCTGCTACCAGACACTTATTATTATTGCTAAATCCTGAACAATTTAAACACTTGTCCCCAAAATATTGGACTACAAATTGTGCCTTCCCGTATTATACGTATGCTAAGATGTTTATTATATTCTACTGAGCCATTTACTTTATGTTTGTATTCTTCTTATCTGTTATTAAATCTTATTGTTGTTGCATTGTCGAGAAGGAACCTGCAAGTAAGCATTTTGTTGGACAGTGTATACCATGTGCATCCGGTACATACGACTAATACCACTTGAGATATTCACAGATCACAGGGTAGCTTGGTAGCTTTGATTCTGACTTGGTCTGTTTTACATAGTTGTAGTAAACCCAAACTGAGGACTTTCTGGGATTTAAAACCTAATGCAGAACTAGCAAAAGACCATCCTAAACACCTATTTCCCACTGATGTTGAACCTCGTGAAAATAACACATTTTCTCTTCGAGAGGGTGAAAGGCCTTTGTTGAATGCTGGCAAGGGACTGGACTGAAGTATTTACCAAGCACCCCATTCCCATAGAAACCGTCGGTAGCCCTGACATACCTGCATACTGAGTTGTCTAGTCATGCTGTTGCTTGCGTCCAGTCCTCAGAGGTTGGGGGAGCTAGTGCTGGGCTTCCTGGAGCGAGACTTCCAACCCTCCTGCCAGCTGTACTGTCTGGAGACCATCCGCATCCTGTCGGGTGCAAAAACAACATGGCGCTCTTCATCACACACACCTCTAAGCATACCCTTAGCCAAGTGTATGCCAAGGGTATGCCAAGGGTATGCACTTAGAAATGTCCTTGTTTTTGAAAGAAGAGCACATTTGTTGTCTATTAAAATAACATAGATCAGAAATGCAGGTTAGACATGGTTAATGTTGTAAATGACTATTGTAGCTGGAAATGGCAGAGGGCATACAGAGACCCATTATCAGCAACCATCACTCCTGTGGTCCAATGGCACGTTGTGTTAGCTAATCCAAGTTTATCATTTTAGAAGGCTAATTGATCATTAGAAAACCCTTTTGCAATTATGTTAGCAGAGCTGAAAACTGTTGTGCTGATTTAAAGAAGCAATAAACATGTATTTCTTTAGACTAGTTGAGTATCTGGAGCGTCGACATTTGTGGGTTTGATTACAGGCTCAAAATAACCAGAAACAAAGACCTTTCTTCTGAAACTCGTCAGTCTATTCTTTTTCTGATAAATGAAGGCTATTCCATGTGAGAAATTCCCAAGAAACTGAAGATCTCGTACAACACTGTGTATTACTCTCTTTACAGATTAGAGCAAATTGGCTCTAACCAGAATTTTAAAAAGGAGTGGGAGGCCCCAGTGCACAACTGAGCAAGAGGACAAGTACATTAGAGTGTCTAGTTTGAGAAACAGACGCATCACAAGTCCTCAACTGGCAGCTTCATTACATAGTATGCGCAAAACACCAGTCTCAACATCAACAGTGAAGAGGCGACTCCGGGATGCTGGCCTTCTAGGCAGAGTTGCAAAGAAAAAGCCATATCTGTCACCTGGAATGACGCTGGAGAGGCGAAGCAGGTATGGGGAGTAAAACATTGAATAAATAACAGACATGGAACGATACAGGAACAGCGTCAGCAAACAGGTAACAAAGACAAAAACAATTATTGCAGCAGCGGGGAACAGAGCAAGGGAACTGACAATATAGGGGAGGTAATAAACAGATAGAAGTGAGTGATGCAGGGCAGACGTGGCAGTTGCCGACGCCGATGGAACCGGGGGTGCCTAAACCAGCCCGTTGGGCGTCCTGGCTGGATAAAGAGGTTTTGTTGCCTCGGTATGTTTCCATCCCACGTCGAAACAACATTTTTCAGGCATCGAGGAGAAGGACGAGGTAGAATTAATAAAATGTATTTCACCTGTAGCCTCTGTTACAGGCTCAGGCCTGGGTGTCTGAAGGTCATCAGTGCAGGCAGAGTCGTCACATAGACAATGAGTGCGGTTAAATAAACACTGTTCTACCACAGCGAACATGTTATTTTTGGGAAGCACATTTGTATGTGAAAACTACTTCTGAGACGCATACATTCAGTCGTTCCGAACACGCTTCACACGCCAGAGTTTTGATCGGTTTGTGCTAGCACATGCGCAGCTCAAATACACCGCTGGAACGCTGATGAAGGTGTTTACATGTCCTAGTAATTATAAAGATTGCTCAGAAAACCCGTTTTACGACGATTAAGATAAGCAAAGTAAGGTGTTTATATGACTATTGCATAATCCACCTACCGTCATTATCAGTTTAATGTCGAATTATTAGTGCGCATGTAAACGTTCTCAATGACTGTGTACAGCTTTTGAGTAAACTAGATTCTCAAATCCAAAACCGTGTTCTGGGTTGTGTTTAACTTTAGGAGGCATTTTAGCTGCTTCGATCAGGGTATTTGGATTGGCACTATGGGTATGTGATCTGCCTTTTACAGTTGAAATACTTGAAATATTTGGCTCATCAAATCAAATGTATTATAGAGCCCTTTTTACATCAGATGTCACAACGCGCTTATACAGAACCCCAGCCTAAAACCCAGTCCTCTTCTGGCTGTGCCAGGTGGAGATTATAAGAGTACATGGCCACTAAACCCAGATTGTTCTTCAAGATGTTCAAACGTTCGTAGATGACCAGCAGGGTCAAATAATAATCACGGTGGTTGTAGAGGGTGCAACAGGTCAGCACCTCAGGAGTAAATGTCAGTTGGCTTTTCATAGCAGTGCATTCAGAGGTCGAGACTGCAGGTGCGGTAGAGAGGGAGAGGGAGGGTCAAAAACAGTCGTCTTCCTACCGTCATAAACCTTTCTGGTAAATGTTGTTTCAAATGGACTTGAATCTTGTTTACAATCTCAAAAGACAGAATTAAACAGTGTGATGAGGTCGCCTTTATTTGACCCAGTGTTTTTCCTTGCGTTGCACATTTTATTGAAATGATCTACGGAATGAAATTATCTATTCATGTCTCTTGTGTTTCTGTAGACGGTGCAATCTTTTGACAGTCGCATTGTTCTAAACTAGTGCACAGAGAGCACTATCTTCACCTCGCAATCGGCGGATTCTATTCGATGAAATAGATTCAAATTGTACGTTAAACATCACAGCATAGTTGAAAGATATACGGTGGGTAGAAATCCGAAGAGGGTTGCCACTAGAGACAGTTGGGATAGGCTGAGGGAAACTGAGGGTTGGGATGTGGAACTGGAGACGAGTGGGAGTGGAGTTACTTGGTGGGGGACAGAATGACTCGGAGAGTTGAGGGGAAGCTCTCGGGAACTGTTGGGGGATCTTGGATGGTTGGTCCGGCTCCCCGATTTAATTTGGTGGGAAATAAGAGGCTTCATATCAGGTTAAGAAAGCTACTGTAAAGAAGAAATGAACATCTTCTGTCATTATGTAAATAGATGGATACAATCACCCAGTGTTTCCCAATCCTGGTCGCGGGGACCCAAAGGTGTGCACATCTTTGGTTTTCCCTAGCTAGCATTAACACAGCAGATTCAACAAAAGGTTTAATTTTTAGTTGATTAGTTGAATCAAGTGTGTTAGTGCCAGGATTGGGAAACACTGTACATGACCTGTATGGTAGAAACATTATTATTGAGAGTAAAAGCTGCCCTCTGGTGGTTGATGCAATGTAATGGTAAGTGTTCATTGGGGAGAATGCCAAACCTTTTTCTAAAGTGATATAGTTTTGTTTATGTCCTTTCAAGTATACAACATGTTCATGTCACAAATGGATAGTTTATATAATATCTTAACCTTTTACTGCAGTGGGCTTAATCAGGGTCACACAGAGCGTTTCTTGGTAGTCTTAAACAAATCTACTTTGAAACAAAAGTATACACCTCACACACATGGTTATGGGCTTAATAAAAAAGACACCTGTACCATGTCAGATATAGAGTTGAAATGTGTTCAATTTGAGTTTCCATCCCAAAATTACACCTTATATACAGTTGAAGTCGGAAGTTTACATACACCTTAGCCAAATACATTTAAACTCAGTTTTTCACAATTCCTGACATTTAATCCTAGTAAAAATTCCCTGTCTTAGGTCAGTTAGGATAACTACTTTATGTTAAGAATGTGAAATGTCAGAAATATAGTAGAGAGAATGATTTATTTCAGCTTTTATTTATATCATCACATTCCCAGTGGGTCAGAAGTTTACATACACTCAATTAGCCACAACGTTGGAAGTATCCTTGGGGTCATTGTCCATTAGGAAGACCCATTTGCGACCAAGCTAACTTCCTGACTGATATCTTGAGATGTTGCTTCAATATACAGTATCCACATAATTTTCCTACTTCATGATGCGATCTATTTTGTGAAGTGCACCAGTCCCTCCTGCAGCAAAGCACACCCACAACATGATGCTGCCACCGTCGTTCTTCACAGTTGGGATGGTGTTCTTTGGCTTGCAAGCCCACCCCTTTTTCCTCCAAACATAACGATGGTCATTATGGCCAAACAGTTCTATTTTTGTTTCATCAGATCAGAGGACATTTCTCCAAAAAGTACAATCTTTGTCCCCATGTGCAGTTGCAAACCGTAGTCTGGCTTGTTTATGGCAGTTTTGGAGCAGTGGCTTCTTTCTTGCTGAGCAGACATTCAGGTTATGTCGATTTAGGACTTGTTTTACTGTGGATATAGATACTTTTGTACATGTTTCCTCCAGCGTCTTCACAAGGTCCTTTGAAAGTGTCTCCTTCCTGAGCGGTATGACGGCTGCGTGGTCCCATGGTGTTTATACTTGCAAACAATTGTTTGTACAGATGAACATGGTTCCTTCATGTATTTGGAATTTGCTCCCAAGGATACACCAGACTTGTAGAGGTCTACATTTTTTTTTCTGAGACCTTGGCTGATTTCTTTTGATTTTTCCCATGATGTCAAGCAAAGAGGCACGGAGTTTGAAGGTAGGCCTTGAAATACATCCACAGGTACACCTCCAAATGATGTCAAATAACCTATCAGAAGCTTCTAAGCCATGAGATTTTCTGGAATTTTCCAAGCTGTTTAAAGGCACAGTCAACTTAGTGTATGTAAACTTCTGACGCACTGTAATTGTGATACAATGAATTATAAGTTAAATAATCTGTCTGTAAACAATTGTTGGAAAAAATACTTGTGTCAGGCACAAAGTAGATGTCCTTACCGACTTACCAAAACTATAGTTTGTTAACAAGAAATTTGTGGAGTGGTTGAAAAACAAGTTTTAATGACTCCAACCTAAGTGCATGTAAACCTCCGACTTCAACTGTACATCACAGAAGACTCAAATATAACAAAACTGTTTGACATGGAAACACTGGATTTTCCTCGTTTAAAAAAAAAGTATGTTTATTAATGATGAAATTATGAAAAGTAGTAATAACATTCCACCCATGAGGTCAAGAGGAGCGCTTTTGTTCACTGACTGCAGTAAAGGGCTACATCTATATTCTCGGCCATGCTGAATGAATAGGCCTAACCTGAATGAATAGGCCTAACCTGAATGAATAGGCCTACCCTGAAGGAATAGGCCTAACCTGAATGAATAGGCCTACCCTGAAGGAATAGGCCTAACCTGAATGAATAGGCCTACCCTGACTGAATAGGCCTACCCTGAAGGAATAGGCCTAACCTGAATGAATAGGCCTACCCTGAATGAATAGGCCTACCCTGAAGGAATAGGCCTACCCTGAATGAATAGGCCTACCCTGAAGGAATAGGCCTAACCTGAATAAATAGGCCTAACCTGAAGGAATAGGCCTAACCTGAATGAATAGGCCTAACCTGAATTAATAGGCCTAACCTGAATGAATATGCCTAACCTGAATGAATAGGCCTACCCTGAATGAATAGGCCTAACCTGAATGAATAGGCCTAACCTGAATAAATAGGCCTAACCTGAATGAATAGGCCTACCCTGAATGAATAGGCCTAACCTGAATGAATAGGCCTAACCTGAATGAATAGGCCTAACCTGAATGAATTGGCCTACCCTGAATGAATAGGCCTAACCTGCAATTCTTCCCATTACACATTACTAATTAACTTGTTTGCTGGCAGTGCCTCAATTTTTGTTACTTTCTAAATCCACTTGCGTATTGGCAATACCACAATAGTCTAATCATCACATTTACTGCAGAGTGCGCCCCTTTTTAAAGACCGAATGGAATGGTTCTTAAATAGGGCTGAGTCACAGGTCTCCCATTACTGAATAATGCTGTATAACCCGTATACAATTTGTTGTGAGGCAAAAACACACATTTATAATGCACTACAAGACTGTTCGCTATCAGAATAGAATATATACGTTGTCTATTTTTGTGAGAAACCGAAATCAATCTTCTGCCCACCTTATCTGCTTAAAAATGTAGGTGCTCGAAAAAGTTAATGTATGTGATTGTTTAGATCTCAAGATGACGCATTCATAGTGCTGGGGCATTTCATTTATTGGTACATTCATTAATAGAATCGTCACTCATAAAAAGGGTTTTTAGGAGACTTCAGGAGACGTCATAGGGAGTAATGCACAGGTGAGGTTGCCTGGGGGCCAGCCAGGACAGGTCCACTTAGGAGTGGTGCTTGTAGTCCTCCAGGTGAGCCAGGACATAACCAGAGGGCCCCAGGATGGTGATGAAAAAAACTGTCATAGCAATGGCTTGCTCCTGGATGAAAACAACACATGACACATGTTAAGACCTGTAACAATTTCATCTTGGAAAACATAACCACATATTGTGTTCCCTGGCCATTCAGTCTCAAGAGACATTAATTACAGCTGTCAGGCCAAGAAGGGCATTTATTGGTTTCATTGCACATGCACGCACGCCTTTGCACTCTTATACAAAAAAAAAACTATTGGCATATTAAAGCAATTGGCAGATTCATTTAAATTAGAATTGCATTATTCTAGAAAAATGCAGGATACAGTCCAGTGACAGTGGTGAGACATTTCAGTTTCCTTCACAAAGTCCTTGCTGAGCTAGTTTTAAATCGAACTGGGCACAATCTGGTAAAGTTTTACAAGGTCACACACTATTGGCACAATCTCAAGTGGGCTCCATGCACATGAGCTAGACCACAAGGCGGGGGGTGTGAGCAGTATAGTTATCGATGCCAAACACATCTATAAAATTAAGAACTTGAAATAGTCACGCGTGCAACAGGCTACTAGCCTACGTGAATGGATTTACAGTGATAATGTCGTTTTGCGCACTTCCCCCATTAAACCAGCTGACGTTGATATAGCCTCACAAGGCAAACCAAAGTCTGAAATCGAAATAAATAACACGGATTCGTAGCGAAAGGGCGAACTCTAGAAAGGGAAAGTGCGCAGCAACCTTCCGCATGTAGCCGACTTACCCCCACGGATAAGTGGTGCTTCGCAGGCTTGTGCGACAGGGTGGCTTTGGAGACGATCTGCGACCTCACTGCGACCCTTAGCAAATTGACAGAACCTCTGATCCCCGACATGATTCCTCTTTCGTATGTTTTGTTTTCCAAACCAATAGTCGTGGTGACTCTTTCTGTCCTGTGCCCAGGATAATGTATTCAATGTCCCAGAAGTAGCCGTTGATTTGTGTTGTCCACCTGCCAAGTGTAACATAAGGTCACAGCAAAAAAAAAAAAAAAGAGTCGACGTATTTGAAGACCCCTCCTGCTGAAACAGCCTCAGGGTATTTAATTGGTCAGATCAACTGCGTTTAAGGCTCGGCTCCACAGACAGGCTGGCTGGGACCAGTTGATAGGCTGTACTCATATTACCCCTGTCGGAACTTCTACTGCAATGCGAGGCAAATGAACGCAAAAACAACTGTGTCCCCCCCCTCACAGAATTAAACTGGTTTATATGCGTAATCTTCAAACAGGGTATGTTCGGAACTTCGGGTAAAGTATGTGGAACTATTGCTATTATTGTTGCAATTAAAACAAATAAAAACGTGTGTGTGTCATGTGTATGACTGACCCTGCTGTATAGTGTAATGTTATTGAGGCATTTTATAGGGCTGTCACAGCTGTAGCCTACTGAACTTGTCCCCAGACCATTGCACACAGAAGTCTGGTGCATGAAACTGCTATATTAGCCGTAATTATAACGGATCTCCGTAGGGCCACATAGTTATTCTACACAGCACTACGATGAGATTTTTAGCTTTTTTTTACAAACAAATCTCTATTTTTTTTAAATGATATAGAAGGGACTTATTTTTGATCAACTTATCCCAATCAGCGATTCATTTACTCATCCTCGTTGTGCAGTACGGGGATCTAAAAAACACCACTAACAAATCCTCCAAAAAACACCTAAATACGTCCTTTTAGAAACGGAAAAGCTCTCAGTATAGTGATGCAGGTCTTTAGACGTTGTACACATGAATTTGTGTCATTACATGATATTATATTCCAGTTTGTTGCGACTCGAGCGATACCTATCCATCCGTTATAGCAGCAGGCTGGACAGAGAATTGAACAGCTGAATAGGGGAAGCAGCTTGAGTCGCACAAAAATGGAATATAACGTTGTGGATCATGTTCGGAATGACACAATTTCAGGTGTACAACATCTAAAGACCTGCATCACTATACTGAGAAAGCGTTTCCGTTTCCTTGCACAACAAGGATGAGAAAATTAATCACTGGTTGGAATAAGTTTCTCAAAAACAAGTGAAATCGCAAATAAAAAAAACTTGTGTGAACCCTTCTATAACATGCTATTTACTGATTCTTTGTTGTTGATTTGGTTGTAAAAAAGCAAACTTCTCCTTTAAAGTCAGGTGATAGCCACTGTGAACCATACACTGTATTTTCTGCTGTCCTTCAGATTACCATTATATCCAGCAGATGATGCTGTGGTGCTTGTTGTCACATTCAACTTTTTCAGCTCCACAAAAAAAAAAGAAATCACCATCACCTTATCTTATCTTAAAAATGGCTTGTTACTCTTCATTGTTTCTTAACGTGATAATATCTGGTAGTGGCCACGTATCACTGGGCTGTGTGTTGATAAAACACAATAGAACGGGACTGAACGGACTGCCTGTATACAAACATTCATTTGTACATTAAAATGTTTGTCATTTAGCAGAAACTCTTATCCAGAGCGATTTACAGTAGCGAGTGCAATTAATTCCGTCGGAATTCATCCTAATGCCTAATACAATGTAGTGGGTGATGCCAAATAGTAAGTGGACAACATCCTTCTTTTAAAGCTTTCTATGGAAACCTCGACCTCCACACAGTGGGTGAAGTTCTTTGAAAAGCGTGATATTTCCACTCTTACAAACAGAGACACAGATTGGTGATGTTGCAGCTCTTGTATCATGGTGGCAGAAAAGAAGGAAAAAAACATCAGCCCTGTGAGTCTCATTTCTTCTGATGACAAGTGTGCGAGGGAACACAGCTGGATCGGTGGTTGTTAAACAATAAGTGGTGCAGTGCAGTTCAGGGTCCGTTTATCCCTGGTGTGTGCTAGACATACAGCAGCCTACATGACTTTGTGACACATCAGACGACGTCATTTTAGATTTTGAAGATATACAAAGTCATTGTTCACAAACAATGGAGTTAAACCACCTCTAATACAATAAATACAACACTTTTCTTTTCTTTTTCGCTCAACTGATTACCATTGAACGCCACTAGATGGCGAATGGGCATCACAAAAAAATGTATGGGGATATATTTCGGTGGGCTTATCCTGTGAAGACGACTAGCCTACTACCCTCCCAACGTGAAAAAGGACTGTGGGAGATATAAAGATGAGGTTGCATCTGTATAGTAGAAATTGTTGCTTCAGTCCTGCTATTTAAAGTGTACCTGGTAATGTCCATTTCCTTTAAACCACAACACCCAAGAAACACACACACAAACAGACACACACCAGAAGGGGTTAGAAGTCAGGGTCAATTGCGGAGCAGCGAATCTGGAGCAGATTAAGCGGTTAAGTGCCTTGCCCAAGTGCACAACAGCAAGGGATTCCATGTAATTAGTAGTGGCTCTTTAGAACCAATGTCAGACCATGACAAGCAATAACTGCTTCACAATCAATAAAAAAATACACACACGATTAGGACATTGCCAATTACTTTAAGCTCCAAGTAACCCATTGGCAACCTAGTCAACATGTATTATAGTGTATGTACAGTATACCAGATATGTGCCCATGCAGGGCTTTCGGAGAGGGAGTATTGTCACCTTTGACTATCAACGAGACTGAATTAGGTCATTTTAAGGCATTGCGTTACATGTCTAAAGTGTCAATTTGAAACAGTTGCATACTATCTGTGGGGTAAATTCCAGCTCTGGACTAAACAGAGTGTGGTAGCGCTTCACATGACTGTGTGTGTGTGTGTGTGTGTGTGTGTGTGTGTGTGTTCATGCGTGCCCGCGTGTTGGTGTGTGTGTGCGTTGGGTTCATGAGCATGTACAGTACCAGTCAAGGGTTATTTTTTTCTATTTTCTACACCTCCTCCAAGCTTCACGGTGGGATCCACACGTGGACATCATCCGTTCACCTACTCTGCTTCTCACGAAGACACGGCGGTTGGAACCAACAATCTCAGATTTGGACTCATCAGACCAACGGGCAGATTGCTAGTGTTTCTTGCTTGTGTTTCTTCTTCTTATTGGTGTCCTTTAGTAGTGGTTTCTTTGCAGCAATTTGACCATGAAGGCCTGATTCACACAGTCTCCTCTGAACAGTTGATGTTTGAGATGTGTCTGTTACTTGAACTCTGTGAGGTGCAATCTGAGGATGGTAACTCTAATGAACTTATCCTCTGCAGCAGAGGTAACTCTGGGTCTTCCTTTCCTGTAGTGGTCCTCATGAGAGCCAGTTTCATCATAGCGCTTGATTGTTTTTGCAACTGCACTTTCTAAGTTCTTGAACTTTCCGGATTGACTGACCTTCATGTCTTAAAGTAATGATTGACTGTCGTTTCTCTTTGCTTATTTGAGCTGTTCTTGCCATAATATGGACTTGGTCTTTTACCAAACAGGGCTATCTTCTGTATGCCATCCCTACCTTGTCTGAACACAACTGATTGGCTCAAATGCCAAGGAAAATCCACAAATAAACTTTTTACACCTGTTAATTGAAATGCATACCTCATGAAGCTTGTTGAGAGAATGCCAAGAGTGTGCAAATATGTTATCAAGGGTGGCTACTTTGAAGAACTTCAAATATGAAATTTATTTTGGATTTGTTTAACACTTTTTTGGTTACTACATGATTCCAATGTAGAAAATAACAACAACAACAAACAAAAAACTTGAATGAGTAGGTGTGTCCAAACTTTTGACTGGCACTGTATGTGTCTGTGTGCATACTTGTGTGTGCCTGCACGGTGGTGTGTGTTAGTGAGTGTATCTGCATGCATGCCTCTGTGTATGTGTATGCACCACGTGCGCCCGTGTGTGTGTGTCATGCTCTACAAGATGCTGTTAGAACTGGCAAGGTCCCAACAAAAGGCTTCAGAGGGGGAGACCGAGGTTAGTCGAGGTAATTTGTACATGTAGGTAGAGGGGTAAAGTGACTATGCATAGATAATAAACAGCGAGTAGCAGCTGTGTAAAACAAAGGGGGGGGGGGGGGTCAATGCAAATAGTCAAGGTGGCATTTTGATTAATTGTTCAGCAGTCATGTCTTGGGGGTAGAAGCTGTTAAGGAACCTTTTGGACCAAAACATGGAGCTCCGGCACCGCTAGCCATGCAGTAGCAGAGAGAACATTCTATGACTTGGGTGACTGGAATCTAGTATATTGGTCCTGGATGGCAGGAAGCAGGAAGCTTGGCCATACGCACTACCCTCTGTAGAGCCTTACGGTCAGATGCCGAGCAGCTGCCATGCCAGGCAGTGATGCAACGAATCAGGATGCTCTCGATGGTGAAGCTGTAGAACTTTTTGAGGATCTGGGGGACCCATACCAAATCTTTTCAGTCTCCTGAGGGGGAAAAGGCATGCCCTCTTCACAACTTTCTTGGTGTGTTTGGACCATGATACTCTCGACCCGCCCCACTACAGCCCCGTCGTTGTGAATGGGGGCATTTTCAGCCCTCCTTTTCCTGTAGTCCACGATCATCCCCTTTTGTCTTGCTCATGATGAGGGAGAGGTTGTTGTCCTGGCACCATACTGCCAGGTCTCTCACCTCCTCCCTCTAGGCTGTCTCATTGTTGTCAGTGATCAGGCAACCGTTGTGTTGTCAGCAAATTTATTGATGGTGTTGGAGTCGTGCTTGGCAACGCAGTTGTGTGTAACAGAGAGTAAAGGAGGGGACTAAGCACACATCCTTGAGGGGCCCCTGTGTTGAGGATCAGCTTGGCAGATGTGTTGTTGCCTACCCTTATCACCTGGGGGCGGCCCGTCAGGAAGTTCAGGATCCAGTTGCAGAAGGAGGTGTTTAGTCCCAGGGTCCTTAGCTCAGTGATGAGCTTTGTGGGCACTATGGTGTTGAATGCTGAGCTGTAATCAATGAACAGCATTCTCACAAAGGTGTTCCTTTTGTCCAGGTGGGGAAGGCCAGTGTGGAGTGCGATTGAGATTGTGTCATCTGTGGATCTGTTGGGTCAGTATGCGAATTGGAGTGCGTCTACGGTTTCCGCGATGATGGTGTTGATGTGAGACATGACCAGGCTTCCAAAGCACTTCATGGCTACCGACGTGAGTGCTATGGGGTAGTAGTCATTTAGGCAGGTTACCTTTGCTTTCTTGAGCACAGGTACTATGGTGATCTAACATGTAGGCATTACAGACTCAGTTAGGGAGAGGTTGAAAATGTCAATGAAGATACTTGCCAGTTGGTCCATGCATGCTCTGAATACGTGTCCTGGTAATCCGTCTGGCCCTCTGCCTTGTGAATGTTAACCTGTTTAAAGGTCTTGCTCACATCAGCTATGGAGAACGTGATCACAAAGTCGTCTTGAACAGCTGGTGTGCTCATGCGTGCTTCAGTGTTTCTGGCCTCGAAGAAAGCATAAAAGGCATTGAGCCTGTCTGGTATGCTTGCATCACTGGCATTGTGTTACATGTCTAACGAGCATCAGAGCCAGTGTAGTAGGATTCAATCTTAGTCCTGTATTGACGCTTTGCCTTTTTGATGGTTCGTCTGAGGGCATAGCGGGATTTCTTATAAGGGTCCTGATTAGTGTCCCGCTCCTTGAGCCGTCTGTCTGTTACCGAGAACCACATACCAGATTTTTAAACAGTGTCATTAGCAATTGAGTTTTAAGAATATTTATTGCGGCTACCTAGCTAAAATTCTAGAAGTTAGATTATAACAAGACTTTAACCATAACGTGACAATCGGATTTGCCTGATATTTGAAGTTTGTAAGGTGTAACAGTTTTTATTAAAAGTGTAATTTATCGCTCTCACATGCTCATTTCTGTCCATTAATAACCAATGATGTGCTACCTTTTTGTAGAATCTTCATATTTTTTCAGTCAAATCTCAGAGTTCTAAAAAACCGGGCCAGCAACTCGGTCACTCAGCAACTCAAGAACACAAACAGCTTGCCGACTGCATCAGGACTGATAAGAAGTGTTTGAGGACAAACCTAGGCTACTATAGATAGCTTTTTGTAGATATGTTGATACTCAATCAATAAATGCATACAGATAAATTGTCCTACATGAAAAATGGGATGGTTGTTATTAGTGACCTGCATGTGGTTTTGAGAGCCTATCGAGCCCACTGAGGCATAGGAGCCTATCGATCCCGCTAAGTTATGGAAACCCCTACGATGTGCGCTGGGAGTCAGGAAGCAAGTACAGGGAGTGCATAATTTAATAAACCAATGAACATGAACAAAACAAGAAACACGAACAACTCACAGACAGGAAACTGAAAGAGAAACAATGACACCTGGAGAAGGAACCAAAGGGAGTGACATATTTTGGGCAGGTGATCAAGGAGGTGATGGAGTCCAGGTGAGCGTCATTATGTGCTGATCCACGTAACGATGGTGACAGGTGTGCGCCATAACGAGCAGCCTGGTGACCTAGAGGCCAGAGAGCACACGTGACATTTGCCTCTCAGAAGAAACATTTTTGACCATTCTCTTTAGCTTATAGTTTTGACACACAGTGCTTATTTGCATTTATTAGGTGGATCTTGAAAGAGCATTTTGGATTTGTGTAGGGACAGGCAAGTGGCAGTGAGTGTGGTGGTGTGTACTACTGCGTACGTCTTGCTAGAACAGAGGAGAGACCAGCTCATAGATTTTTATTTTTTTATTATTTATTTATTTTATTTTTACCCCGTTTTCTCCCTAACTTCGTGGTATCCAATTGTTTTAGTAGCTACTATCTTGTCTCATCGCTACAACTCCCGTACGGGCTCGGGAGAGACGAAGGTCGAAAGTCATGCGTCCTCCGATACACAACCCAACCAAGCCGCACTGCTTCTTAACACAGCGCGCATCCAACCCGGAAGCCAGCCGCACCAATGTGTCGGAGGAAACACCGTGCACCTGGCAACCTTGGCTAGCGCGCACTCCGCCCGGCACGCCACAGGAGTCGCTGGTGCGCGATGAGACAAGGACATCCCTACCGGCCAAGCCCTCCCTAACCCGGACGACGCTAGGCCAATTGTGCGTCGCCCCACGGACCTCCCGGTCGCGGCCGGTTACGACAGAGCCTGGGCGCGAACCCAGAGTCTCTGAAGGCACAGCTGGCTGTCAAGAGCAATTGTGGCCATCCCTGAATTGTATTTACAAAGTTGGCTATATGTGATGAATGTATCAAATCAAATCAAATGTATTTATATAGCCCTTCTTAGATCAGCTGATATCTCATAGTGCTGTACAGAAACCCAGCCTAAAACCCCAAACAGCAAGCAACGCAGGTGTTGAAGCACGGTGGCTAGGGAAAACTCCCTAGAAAGGCCAGAACCTAGGAAAAAACCTAGAGAGGAACCAGGCTATGAGGGATGGCCAGTCCTCTTCTGGCTGTGCCAGGTGGAGATTATAACAGAACATGGCCAAGACGTTCAAATGTTCATAGATGACCAGCAGGGTCAAATAATAATAATCACAGTGGTTATCGAGGGTACAACAGGTCAGCACCTCGGGAGTAAATGTCAGTTGGCTTTTCATTGCCGATCATTCAGAGTATCTCTATCGCTCCTGCTGTCTCTAGAGAAATGAAAAAACAGCAGGTCTGGGACAGGTAGCACGTCCGGTGAACAGGTCAGGATTCCATAGCCGCAGGCAGAACAGTTGAAACTGGAGCAGCAACACGACCAGGTGGACTGGGGAGAGCAAGGAGTCATCAGGCCAGGTAGTCCTGAGGCATGGTCCTAGGGCTCAGGTCCTCCGAGAGAGAAAGAAAGAAAGAAAGAGAGAAAGAAAGAGAGAGAGATAATTAAAGAGAGGATACTTAAAATCACACAGGACATCAGATAAGACAGGAGAAATACTCCAGATATAACAAACTGACCCTAGCCCCCGACACATAAACTACTGCAGCATAAATACTGGAGGCTGAGACAGGAGGGGTCGTGAGACACTGTGGCCGCATCTGACGATACCCCCGGACAGGGCCAAACAGGCAGGATATAACCCTACCCACTTTGCCAAAGCACAGCCCCCGCACCACTAGAGGGATATCTTCAACCACCAACAAGCCGGAGTATAGCCCACAAAGATCTCCGTCACGGCACAACCCAAGGAGGGGCGCCAACCCAGACAGGAAGATCACGTCAGTGACTCAACCCACTCAAGTGATGCACCCCTCCTAGGGACGGCATGAAAGAGCACCAGTAAGCCAGTGACTCAGCCCCTGTAATTGGGTTAGAGAAATAGAATCCCAGTGGAGAGAGGGGAACCGGCCAGGCAGAAACAGCAAGGGCGGCATGTACATTTGGTTGTACATTTTATATTTAATCAATAAAGCCCGAGGAGGTATGGTGCCCCATAATGACAAAGCAAAAACTGTTTATTTTTATATATGTATTTACAAATGTATAAAAAAATATAAAAAATGTTACATTTACATAAGTATTCAGACCCTTTACTCAGTACTTTGTTGAAGCACCTTTTGCAGCGACTACAGCATTGAGTCTTCTTGGGTATGACGCTACAAGCCTGGCACACCTGTATTTGGGGAGTATTAGCCATTCTTCTCTGCAGATCCTCTCAAGCTCTGTCAGGTTGAATGGGGAGTGTTGTTGTACAGCTATTTTCAGGTCTCTCCAGAGATGTTTGATCGGGTTCTAGTCCAGGCTCTGGCTGGGCCACTCAAGGACATTCAGAGACTTGTCCCGAAGCCACTCCTGCATTGTCTTGGCTGTGTGCTTAGGGTCGTTTTCCTTTTGGAAGGTGAACCTTCACCCCAGTCTGAGGTCCTGAGCTCTCTGAATCCGGTTTTCATCAAGGATCTCTCTGTAATTTGTTCTGTTCATCTTTGCCTCGATCCTGACTCATCTCTCAGTCCCTGTCGCTGAAAAACATCCCAACAGCGTGATGCTGACACCAGCATGATTCAACGAAGGGATGGTACCAGGTTTCCTCCAGACGTGACGCTTGGCATTCAGGCCAAAGAGTTCAATCTTGGTTTCATCAGACAAGATAATCTTGCTTCTAATGGTCTGAGAGTCTTTAAATGCCTTTTGGCAAACTCCAAGCGGGCTGCCATGTGCCTTTTACTGAGGAGTGGCTTCCATCTGGCCTAAAGGCCTGATTGGATCTAGAAGCATAAGCCTTTCGCTCCAGTCGCGATAACATCTGCTAACCATGTCTATGTGACCAATGCAATTTGATTTGATTTGGTGGAGTGTTGGAGAGATGATTGTCCTTCTGGAAGGTTCTCCCATCTCCACAGAGGAACTCTAGAGCTCTGTCAGAGTGGCCATACAAGTGGTTCTGAGCTTATGTCAATATTACACAGGTCAGCTAACAGTTATAGAAATCAGGAAGGCAGACAAGCTCTATCTATCTGAGCGACTTTGTCCAACAGACCATCACCTGTTGTTATGTTGGGTACCTACTGACCAAAAAAGGATGTTATTATGATAAAAAAAAATTCAATGGCATGTTTTTATAAAATGAAGGTTTAAAGAAGTACAGGCATGTACCCCATTACTACAAGAAAAAGCAGCTCAATCAAGCCTGATGGTCTTGCAAGTATAAAAGCAAAGCTTTCTTTTAATAAAAAAAAAAGCATGAAAAGGTTGCGTAATGGAATAATGTCTTACTGTGTTGTGTGAAGAATCCAATACTTCACCTTGTATGTGGTGCAAATCCCATTATTGTGGAAGCACCCCCTCTAAGATGATGAATTAGGCTGTTTGAGAAGGTTTGAATCCTAAACAACCTGCCTACACATAGTTTGAAGTGCAATACCAACATAGCTACTTTAGTAGGTCAAAGCTGTGCGCTGGAAAACCTTGGGAGAGCATAGGTGGAATAGCCATTGTGGTGATCATGAATTTCCTTTATTTTTCAGCTTTAGACCAATAGGGGGGTTGAGACTGGTGTGACAGCTAGGAGAGGTCTTACTATCTTCCTGGCCATTGGAAGCTGGTTGGGGGGTGGGGGGGATGGGTTGGGAGGGTCAGCTGTATGGGGACCTGGGATTGTGGGAGGAGGAAGGGAAAGGGGTTCTTATGGTCTTGCATATCCTTTTCACACATTACCATGTCAAAATTGTACCATTTGTAACCTTAAACAATTAACCAAACTGTTCCATGGTATATTCTACTGCTGTTTCTTATGACTGGTATCAATTTAAAAAAATATATACACAAAAATAAAAAAGTACTGATTAACGACCATTTACAATTGTACTTTATTTGCGGATAGTAAAACACGAGGCAATTAAGACGTCCGGGAAAAATGTGACCTGGTCCATGTAGTTAAACTGGTCAAATTCAGCACTGACAGACCTGTGACCAAACCATTGTTTCACCCAAGAGTAACACACACACACACAAACGCACACACACACACGCACACGTGAGAGACGTTTCATCGTCATGGAAGTGGTTCCAGTTGGAGGAGAGGAAAGAAGCTCATTATTTTTAATGGGTTAACACTCCCATGGACTGGTTTAGCTATCTGGACACTTTAACACACAACACTGTTGTAGCCCACGTCATTGGGGCATATTAAGGCCCTAAACAGAATGATGTCTTTGTTTCTGCTGCAGTGAAACTAACAAGAGGCCTGTGGTGTGGAGTCTGTGGGCCCTCCAAGCCAGTCAATCACACACCCACAGCCCTGGGGATGACACAGAAACCGGGACAAACAAGCAACTGAACACGAGTCATGGCGACGAACAATAGCACCTTTCTCTCTGTGACTCTGTTCCTCACAATGTGGTTCTTTCTTTGGTCAAATGTCGGGATGGAAGACAAAGCAACATTACTGTGTCTGCCGTATTTGCGGTAAACATTTGTTGCCTTCCCAACATTGTTCTAAAGATAATGTTAGCTGTCACACAGGGGGATTACTGTCAACAATGAAATAATCTGAGCTCAACCAGTTCTGTCATAGACTTCAACCAGTTTGCCAGACAGTGTAGTAGATCAGGGCCACGTGATGGTTATGTTGCCCTTTGCTTCATACGAGCAAAGGATGGCACTGTTGTCCTCAGTAAGTCTATAACAGGATTTGCTGCGTGCGTTTCTTTCTCATACATGGCTTTTCAAAGGCTACTTTGGAGTGGAGTCTTAAAGGAAGATATATTATGCACAGAAATAACAGAAGCGACAAAAGGAAAAACCACAACTACTTACAGTATACCAGTTCCATCTAAGACGGTTACATAATGAGTATTTGGAAATTATTTTACGTCCCTCTAGCGCCGATCCATAACCCTCACCCTGGCACGGTTAACTTCGATCAATCACTAGTCTGAACGGGGCCTCCTTCCTCCTCCCCGCTTTGACCAAACAATAGGTTTTGTTTGGTCGGGGACTATGAGGCACTATGAGACTGACACTGCTCGTCCCTGTCTGTCAAGCCTAGATTTTTTTTTAAATTAAAAACTCTGAACAAATTGCAGACATTTTTGTTTGTTGGAAGAAACAAGTAGAAGTAGAGGAAGAAATTACCTTTAGCTAGCCAAACGAACACGAATTCAAGTTTTACATCCTGTACCACTGTCTTTGTTTCTTGTTCCAACTGAGAAACCAGGTCAACAAAGGTTCAACATGTCATCCAGGTCATATAGGTGTGGTCCCCAAGGATCAATCTAGGTAAGGTTACAGATACACATTTCTGTTTGTTTCATCACCAGATGCATCTTTTCTGGATGTCACGTAATCTGAGAGCTGAATCCAGTTTAGGATACAGCCAGTTGCAATGGATTAATACCACAATGCAGATACACCATAGAGGAAAGTGCAACATCATGTACTATGTCTGGGTCCAGACATACCTCTTAATCAAAATGAAACACAGACCAAATTAAATCTCTGTGTTTTTACAACCCTTTCCTGCAGTCAAATGACCAAATCGCCCTCTAGTGGCCTCATGGCTGCAATGTTATTCATATTTTTCAGAATGAATACAAAAATATTAAACAAAGAAAATCTGGTGTTTCCATGTCAAATGGTTTTGTTATGTTTCAGTCTTGGTGTAATATTGGGATGCAAACTCAACATTTTCACTCTATATCGGACATGGTACAGGTGTCTCATTTTTTGTAAGAGCTTAACCGTGTGCAAGAGATGTGTACTTTGATTTCAAAGTAGATTTGTTCGAGATGACCAAGAAACATTCTGCGTGATTTAGCCCACTGCAGTAAAAAAAGTCAAATGCATTACATCTACATTCGTACCTGCCATACCGTTCCACAAAATAATACACCCATTTTAATCACTTAATGTACAAATCTCCCCCTCTTAAAACAACCTCCACACACTCACCAAATCCCAACCAATTTTTTCACCACAAACTTGACATTATTTGTTCTGTACCTCATCCAAAAATGTGCTCTGTCAAATCATACCACCCCCCCCCCCATAGCGTCTGTCTGTCATGTCTGACTGTCTGGCCTGTCTGGCCCGTATCAGCGCTGTTTGAGGGGCCGAACGATGACCGACACAGCCTGCATTCCAAGTGGCACCCTGTTCCCTCTATAGTGTACTACATTTGACCATAAGTGCTGGTCTGAAGTAGTTCACTATATAACTTAGTGCTGCCATTTATTGCTTTAAGAACCTTGATATTATGTGACAGAACTGTCTTCCATTCTAATTCTCGTTGTTAGACACCGCATATCAATCGTTGTGCTGACAGTTTCAAGTGGACATACAACCTTGGGTTTTGATCCTCCTGTGTAGTCCCCACCCTTTTAACAGCTGAAGGGCCTTTGTTTTCAAAGGAACCTTAAACTCACGCAAGCCTCCTGACAGAAACACAGGCGACACCCATTGTTCCATTTCGTGTGATGTACGATAGTTGTGTTTTGCTACACAGCGGAGAGATTCATAGGGTTTTCACGTCTTTTATAACCATCTGAATTTCACTTCATTTTCGCACCCCATATGTCACCACAATTCAACGTGGCACATACACCCCGGTTGCCTGTGACAACCGAATTGGCACTGAGCTCAGAATTGTTGACCGCGTTGACCCGACTGTCTGTCCTATAGTCGCCATAAGGAGAAAATGTGACTGGATTTAATTGGTGTGTTTCACTTGCAAGACACTGGGTGTAACCCACTCTAATTACTGAAGTGTGTACTAGATTTTCAAACCGCTCTGATGCTTTGTAACTACAGTTATTACTGTGTAGTTACATACGTAAAAGGATAAGTGTTACCGGCTATAATAGTCCACCTGTGGCTATATATTACTGTACAATTTATGGCTTATAGGAAATAGCATTTCACAATTTTGCCTAGCCACTGCAGTGTGTTTGCCCTCCCTGACTGCTACTCAGGTGTACAATGCTGTCAGACACAGACAGGGTCTGAAAATATATCCCAAGAAGACTACTGTGTGAGCGTGAGTCACACTTTGTCCTCGGTTGGTCCATACAGTCATAGAGAATTCTGCCAAATCACAGGTTTGTTTCTTGATGGGGGATGTACAGTATTTCTATTTACATCCTGTGTTTCTCTCTTTGATCAAAAGGGAATTACTGACTATAAAAGATGAAAGAAAAACTAAGGTGTCAGCATACTGGAATATGCCTGATACAATAACATTACAGTAGATGCTTTCGGGATACATCCTGAGTCATTGGTGTCAGTGCACTTTTGAAAAGCTGGGATACTGGATGAGTCCGAATACCCATACTTGCATACTACATACTTAAACTGCGTACTCAAAAAGGTGTACTCATCTAGTAGAACTCACGTGTCTTGTCGGACTCACGTGTTTGACAACAGCTGATAATCAGATAAATTGACGAGCTGTGCCAAAATGAACGAATGACGGGAGTCTACACAATCGCGCAATTAATGACGCATTCGGGGGAACTATTTTCGAATTTTCCCGTGTTATCAAACATGATTTTTTCACACACTGTTTAGTACACTAGCATGGTTATTTGGACATGGCCATTGACTTTTACTTTATATACAGTACCAATAGACTACAGTATATAAATACACTAGAATGTTTGTTTGTGGGTTAACTTCACTTTAACTATTCACTTCATACAAAGCCTATGACAAGAACTTCAACACATACCGTTTCCATGACAGCAAAAACAGTACAAAACATACACTTAAAAAATGTCCTTATCTTTGTTTTTGTGACATAATGTCACTGACCTATTGTTCTCTCCGGGGTTGTTTTATTTACCAATAAGAGCACATTATGACGAGTTAGAATGAGTGCCATTGAAACAGGAAGAATGAGGAAATTGAGAACTCATAGAGCTGTTGATGCTTTGCCAGATAAGTGTGGCCATAGCCATAGCAATATGCTCTGTTATTCCCTCCAATGTCCCACCTCGACACCTGTCTCATCTTCCACCATTGTTACACAGACCTCCATTGAATCTTTGACATGCTGTTCTTCCTGCATGAATCCACACGGACAATGACGGTTGGGATCGTTTTCTCTCAGAGGAAATAGGCCCATAGTAACGTGCCAGACACTTCACAACTATCCAAAGTATATCTAGCTGCTAACTGGGTGTTCCTCAAAAAAAGCTATTATAGCTATTATAGCTCTTAAATGCTCTTTTTCCCTGAATGTCAAAGCAAATGCAAAGTCTCCATTCTATGAAACAGAATCACATCATAGGCAAGGCGATAATACAGGGTGTATATTTTGGGTCTGTGTGTAATTTTGAGTTGGCACGGCATGTGGTGTATGGCACAAAGAATGTGGGACTAAATGTTTGATCTTTTGCATAATGTTGAGTTATGAGTGGAGAGGATACTTATTACTGCGCAAGGTAGAATTTTTCCCTACCTGATTTACGTCAGGGTGCAAGAAGATCATGGATAGACAGGTACTATAGGTAGTTTCACTGATGATGGAGGCAATTTATTATTACAGAGCAAGCTCTGGTGTTAGCCCAAATGACAGACCTGCTTATTTGTTTACTGGAGTTTGCCCATTTTTCGAGAGATGATTCCATAGAATGTTTGTTTAGGCTCATGATCCACAGGATGGGAGATTCGCCCGGAATTTTTCACCTTGACTTCAGAGCGGGAAGGAGGAACACAAATCAAAACACACACAGAGATGCGCCTGGAATAGTTGAGGGGAATCCGAGGGTCACAGAGCCAAGCAGAATGTTCTCCTAGAAGCATAACTCTACTGTTCTCATTCTACATGCAGAGACTATGGGACATCTGAAACTTTAACAGTATCCAAAGTACAGTATTCTGATTCTTCTGCTTTGTTTGGTTCATCTTCGTCTGCTGGTTTGTCTTCTTGTTGTTGTTATTATAGTTCTTCTTCTTTTGGTTTGTCTTCTGCTGGTTCGTCATTTTTTTCTTGATATTCTTGTTGTTCTTTTGGTTCGTCTTCTTCTGGTCGTTCGTCTTCTTGTTGTTGTTCTATTTCTTCTGCTTCTTGTCGTTTGTCTTCTTCTGCTGGTTCGTCTTCTTCTTCTGGTATTTCTTCTTCTTAAGTCACCTAAGATTTAGATTTAAAGTCATTTAGCTACATTTCAACATTTCATAGTATGATTTTGCAGCCTCTGGTACTGTTTAAGGGTAGACAAGGACATTCCAAGATGGCGTAGCAGTCAGGCGTCTTGTTTGTTTGTCTTGTCCCATCCCGTGTATATATATTTTTCTTTGTATATATTACGTATATATACAAAATCTATATAAAAAAATTATATCAATTTCCATCTACGGTTGGAACATACTCTCCTGCAACCCGCCTCATCTAATGTGGTACGGATCCTATTACACTATAGAACTGGAACCCCCATCAGAAGCTAGCCCGCTAACTAGCTACTAGCCAGTAGTCAGTTAGCCACTGCTAGCGGTCAACACCGTTAACTCGGACATCAGCCAGTCTCAGCCTGATCAATTCCAGACAGTCTGCACAGCGCGACCGGATTTACACCGGATCATGGCAGCTAGCTAGCTATCTGAGTGGCTACTCCTGGCTAACGTCTCTGTCCCGAAGCAAGCCCCAGTTAGCCTGGAGCTAGCCTCGAGCTAGGCCCATCAATTTTTGGGCTACAATACCTATTTTGCCAATTGGCCTGGACCCTTTTACTGCCGTCACGGAGCCCCGCCGATCCATCACGACTGGTCTGCCGACGTAACCGTCTGAGGGGGTTCCAACAGGCTCTCCCGTTGTGACGTCCTCTGAAGGCCCATCTGCTAGCCTGCTAGCCCTGGCCCGCTAGCTGTCTGAATCCCCATGTCTCTAGCTTGCCTACCTACTCACTGGACCCTATGATCACTCGGCTACACATGCCTCTCCCTAATGTCAATATGCCTTGTCTATTGCTGTTTTGGTTAGTGATTATTGTCTTATTTCACTGTAGAGCCTCCAGACCTGCTCAATATGCCTTAGCTAGCCCTTTTGTTCCACCCCCCACACATGCGGTGACCTTTAAATGGTGCCTCTAGAGACAAAACCTCCCTCATCTTCACTCAATGCCTAGGTTTACCTCCACTGTATTCACATCCTACCATACCCTGTCATTATGCCTTAAATCTGTTCTTCCGCGCCCAGAAATCTGCTCCTTTCACTCTCTGTTCCAAAAGCACTAGACAACCAGTTCTTATAGTATACACCTCTGCTGTCTTCAACCAGGATCTCAGCAATCATTGCCTCATTGCCTGCGTGTGTAATGGGTTCGCGGTCAAACGATCCGATCACCCCTTATCACTGTCAAACGCTCAGCGAGCAGGCCTTTCTAATCGACCTGGCCCGGGTATCCTGGAAAGATATTGACCTCATCCCGTCAGTAGAGGATGCCTGGTTGCTCTTTAAAAGTGCTTTCCTCACCATCTTAAATAAGCATGCCCCATTCAAAAAATGTGGAACTAAGAACAGATATAGCTCTTGGTTCACCCCAGACTTGACTGCCCTTGACCAGCACAAAAACATCCTATGGCATTCTGCATTGGCACCGAATAGCCCCCACGATATGCAGCTTTTCGTGGAAGTCAGGAACCGATATCCTCAGTCAGCTAAGGCTAGCTATTTCAAACAGAAATTTGCATCCTGTAGAACACATATGTCAGAGTCAAGGCCCGCGGGCCACATCCGGCCCGCAAGAAGGTTTTTTACGGCCCCTGGGATGATCTTGATTTATTATTAGAACCGGCCCGCAGCAAGCCGGCAGCCCGCAGATCTTTTACACGCACCAATACTACATTTCCCACAATGCAAAGGTGACGCACCGAGCAGTAGGCTGCTTCATTTCAATATTTATTGGCACAGCAGTCGTCAGCATCACAGTAAAATTAACTTTCAGATACCCATCAAAAATGGCAAAACGGAAGGTGGATACTGAGAACCGGGGGTTTCAAACAAGGTGGGAGTCGGAGTATATGTTCACGAAGGTAGCTGGAAAACCTGTGTGTCTTCTGTGTGGAGAAAGTGTGGCGGTACTGAAAGAGTATAATCTGAGACGACATTATGAAACGAAACACGCGGACAAAAACAAGAATATGGACATGGAACAAAGGCTACAAAAGGCAGAGGAATTAAAACGAGGCCTCAAATCTCGACAGGCTCTGTTCAAAAAAGCCAAATCACAAGGCCAGGCTGCTGTCAAGGCCAGTTTTATTTTGGCAGAAGAGATCGCTAAATCAGCCCGGCCATTTACGGAGGGGGATTTCATCAAAAACTGCATGATTAAAGTTTGTGACGAAGTTTGCCCAGAAAAAAGGCAACTCTTTTTAAATGTGAGTCTGAGCAGAAACACCATTGCCGAGAGAGTAGACCAGTTGTCCATCAATCTAAAAGAGCAGCTTGTGAAAAAGGGAAAAGATTTTATTGCATATTCCTTGGCTGTGGATGAGAGCACCGACATTTCTGACATTGCCCAGTTGTCAATTTTCATCCGCGGAGTGGACTCCAACCTAAGCGTGACAGAGGAGTTTTTGGCTTTACGTCCTATGCATGGCACAACTACGGGGCATGATTTGTATGAAGAGGTGTCAAGATGTGTAAATGAGATGGAGCTGCCTTGGGAAAAACTCGTGGGTTTGACAACCGACGGAGCACCTGCGATGTGTGGACACAGGAGCGGACTGGTGGCGAAGATACGGGAAAAGATGCAAGAGGAAAACGCGACAGGTGAGCTGACAGCTTATCATTGTATCATACACCAGGAAGCGTTGTGCGGTAAAGCCTTGAAAATGGAGCATGTAATGAGCATCATCACGCGCACAGTTAACTTTATCAGAGCCAAAGGTTTGAATCACCGCCAGTTCAAGGCATTTCTGACGGAGTTAGAAACGGAGCATGGTGATTTGCCTTATCACACAGAGGTGCGATGGCTAAGCCAGGGAAAGGTGCTTCAAAGATGTTTCGAGCTTCGTGAGGAGATTTGTCTGTTCTTGGACAGCAAAGGGAAAGACACAACACAACTCCGAGACGAAATGTTTCTGTGTGAAATGGCTTTTCTGTGTGACATTACGAGTCATCTGAATGCAATAAACTTGCAGCTGCAGGGTCGGGATCGTGTCATCTCTGATATGTACAGTACAGTGAAGGCATTTAAAACCAAACTGACTCTGTGGGAGACGCAGATGCGGAAAGAAAATTTGAGCCACTTTCCCAGCTGCCAGACCATGAAAGAGAAGCTCTCTACCAGTGCGTTCCCGAGCACACAGTTGGCTGATAAAATAGGTATGCTTGCCGCTGACTTTCGACGCCGATTTGCTGACTTTGAAGCACAAAAAAGCAGGTTGGAACTGCTCGGTAACCCATTTGCTGTTGACGTGGAAAGCTCACCACCAAACCTCCAAATGGAGTTGATTGACCTCCAATGCAATGATGCACTGAGGGCAAAATATGCGGCAGTGGGTGCTGCGGAGTTCGCCCGTTTCCTCCCCGGCACAATGCCCCAGCTGCGCATCCAGGCTGCTCAAACGTTGTCTATGTTTGGCAGCACATACCTGTGTGAACAACTGTTTTCTTTGATGAACCTGAACAAAACATCACACAGAAGTCGACTTACTGCTGAACACCTCCACTCAATTCTGAGGATTTCTTCAGCTCAGAGCCTTACCCCGAACATTGATGAACTTGTGGAAAAGATGGGACACCACCAAGTATCACCCTCAACCTCAAACAAGTGAACATTACTGTGCAATCACATATTTAGAGTTTTTACTCAGTTCAAGTTTAAAAGTTAAAATTTAATATTTGTTTTCACTGCATGTTACTTCTCCTTAAACAAAGTGTTGTTTTTGATTAATAGATTTTTGCACTTTATTTTTTTGTATTTCAATCCAATTATATTTTTAAAATATTTCAGTTGAGTGGATGATAGAAAATTGCTATTATTGTTTTTTCTTTGAAGTAAATTTAGCCCACTTTTGCTAAAATAGAAAATATAGTCTACTGATGGTGCCTTGAATACCGGTTTCTTTCATTTAATGTTCATGTTATGGGGATATTTATATAAAGGAAATTTGTCTTTTGTGTCTGTTGAAAATTAAAGATTACTGACAGAGCCATAAGAAAATATTGCTTTATTTATCTGATCATATTGTAATATATTTGTTAGGTTTTCAGTAGGTTCAATTAGGTTCACTAGACTATATGCGTCATTTAAAATTTTTTCAATGAACATTCGAACAGTCCGGCCCTCGTCTTGTAGCTGATTTTTTTATTTGGCCCTCCGTCCATTTGACTTTGACACCCCTGCTGTAGAACGAATTCCAAAATCAGATTTTTTTCACTGGATACAAATCACAGAGCTCTTACCTTACCTATGTCTGTCTTTTTCTCTTTTCACAGGCCAAGCCTGGCTCAGAGCAAGCAGTTGCTGTGGTACTAGGATTAAATGATGGGAATATTTGTTACGTGTCGACATGGTCTGGACATTGCTTCTGTCCATCCCGTCTTTCCTGTTTAACCTCTGATTCTCATTTCCTGGACATATGATACGGTATCAAAGTGCATGATTCATAAATTCCTGACCACTACACTTGCCAAATTTGTAACCCACCCCTGGAGTGTGGGTTATACAGTGCCTTGAGAATGTATTCACACCCCTTTACTTTTTCCACATTTTGTTGTGTTACAGCCTGAAAAAATTGTTTTTATTAAATTGACATTTTGTCACTGATCTACACACAATACCCAATAATGTCAAAGCGGAATTTTGTTAATATAATATTTTTGTTATTAATGTAAAATTTAAAGCTGAAATGTCTTGAGTCATAAGTATTCAACACCTTTGTTATGGCAAGCCTAACTGAGTTCAGGAGTAAACATGTGTTTAATAAAACAGTTGAGTGGTTATGAGAACTGAGGATGTAGCAACAACATTGTAGTTACTCCACATTACTGACCTAAATAACAGTGAACAGAAGGAAACCTGACCAGAATAAAAAAATATCCCAAAACATGCGTCCTGTTTGTAACAAGGCATTTAAGTAATACTTAAAAAAATGTGGCAAAGAAATTAACTTTTTATCCTGAATACATTATGTTTGGGGCAAATCCAAACACAACTCATCACTGAGTACCACTCTTCATATTTTCAAGCAAGCTGGTGGCTGCATCATGTTATGGGTATGCTTGTCATCATTTTTTTTGTTCAGCTATAGGCACAGGCGAAATCCTAGAGGAAAACCTGGTTCAGTCTGCTTTCCAACAGACACTGGGAGACGATTTCACCTTTCAGCAGGTTAATAACCTAAAACACAAGGCAAAATTAACAGCCAACTTGACAGAGCTTGAAGAAGAATTTCTTGGGCAAATATTGTAGAATCCAAGTGTGGAAAGCTCTTAGAGACTTAAAGACCCCAAAAGACTTACAGCTGTAATCACTGCCAGAGGGGCTTCTACAAAGTATTGACTCGGAGGTGTGAATACTTATGTAAATAAGATATTACTGTATTTAATTTTCAATACATTTGCAAACATTTCTGAAAACATGTTTTCCCTTTGTCATTATGGGTTGTGTGTAGATGGGTGAGGAAAAAAATTGAGTTCATCCATGTTTAGTTCAGGCTATAACACAACAAAATGTGGAATATGTCAAGGGGTATAAATACTACCTGAGGGCGCTGTATACAGTGCCATCAGAAAGTACTCAGACCCCTTGACTTTATTCATATTTTGTTAGGTTATAGCCTCATTCTAAAAGTGATTCAATTGTACACAATACCCCAAAATGACAAAGCAAAAACATTTTTTTAGAAAATGGAAATACAGTATCACATTTACATAAATATTCAGACCCTTTACTTTACTTTGTTGAAGCACCTTTGGCAGTGATTACAGCCTTGAGTCTTCTTGGGTATGAGGCTACAAGCTTGGCACACCTGTATTTGAGGAATTTCTCCCATTCATCTCTGCAGATCCTCTCAAGCTCTGTCAGGTTATATGGGGAGCGTTACTGCACAGCTATTTTCAGATCTCTCCAGGGATGTTCGATCGGGTTCAAGTCGGGGCTCTGGCTGGGCCACTCAAGGATATTCAGAGACTTGTCCTGAAGCCACTCCTGCATTTTCTTGGCTGTGTGCTTAGGGTCATTTTCCTGTTGGAAGGTGAACCTTCGCCCAAGTCTGAGGTCCTGAGAGCTCTGGAGCCAGCATAGTTCTGTACTTTGCTCCATTCATCTTTGCCTTGATCCTGACTAGTCTCCCAGTCCCTGCCGCTGAAAAATACCCCCACAGCATGATGCTGCCACCACCATGCTTCACCATAGGGATGGTGCCAGGTTTCCTTCAGATGTGACACTTGGCATACATGGTCTGAGAATCTTTAGGTGCCTTTTGGCAATCTCCAAGCGGGCTGTCATGTCCCTTTTACTGAGGAGTGGCTTCCGTCTGGTCACTCTACCATAAAGGTCTGATTGGTGGAGTACTGCAGAGATGGTTGTCCTTCTTGTAGGTTCTACCTTCGGGTTCTTGGTCACCTCCCTAGCCAAGACCCTTCTACCCGAATTGGTCAGTTTGGCCTGGCGGCCAGCCTAGGAAAAGTCTTGGTGCTTCCAGACTGTTCCATTTAAGAATGATGGAGGCCACTGTGTTCTTGCGTACCTTCAATGCTGCAGAAATGTTTTGGTACCCTTTCCCAGATCTGTACCTCGACACAATCCTGTCTCAGAGCTGTACGGACAATTCCTCCAATCTCATGGCTTGGTTTTTGCTCTGATATGCTCTGTTAACTGTGGGACCTCATATAGACAGGTGTGTGCCTTTCCAACTTATGTCCAATCAATTGAAATTACCACAAGTGGACTCCAATCACGTTGTAAAAAGTCTGCTATGAGTCTCATAGCAAAAGGTATGAATAATTATGTAAATAAGGGGTTTATATTTTTTATTTTCAATAAATCTGCAATCATTTCTTAAAACCTGTCTTTGCAATGTCATTATGAGGTATTGTGTGTAGATTTCTAAGGATTTTTATTTTATTTTAAGGCTGTAACGTAACAAAATGTGAAAAAATATCAAAGGGTCTAAATACTTTCCGAAGGCACTGTATATCTGGATGTTGGGAAGCTAGACTGGACTAAGAAGCTTAAGGAGATGTGCATGATAAAAGCCTCATGAAAAAAATGAATGGTTCCTGGTGCCAAAATCAAGAAATGTATTAAACGTGTCTTTGATAAAACATCTCGGTGACCTGAGAGGTGTTGTGGAAATTCTACTTAAATTAAACATTCTTTATTATCAGCATGCTGTAGAGGTTCCAACCGACTCAATGCACCAAGTACACATGTCGATCAGGAGCTCTACACAGGGCAGTCCCATTAGTTCTCTTATACAGACAAGTTGTATTTGCATGATTTAGCTTATTCATCATTCATAATTAATTCATCATTAACGTTTGCTTCCTTCATGTGACCAATTAGTACTGGTTAATTCATGTGACCAATACCTCACAACGCCTCTTCTCTCTAAGCTGAGACCTTGAAACTGAGATATCCCTTTCTCAAAACAAGATTCTGGGCGTACTGCCAAATTGCAGATACTGATGGTGAGGATTCATTCAATCAGTCACTTGCATGAGCACAGAAATTGGTTATTAGAAAAACACATGAATAGAACACATGAATAGAACACACAAATTGGTTATTAGAAAAAAAAGAAAAAAAAATCCATCACAGAGAACTCCTGTGTTCAGTGGATATCCTACTTTATTTTAAGATCGAAAGAGTAAAAATAGACACAAACTTGACAGATATCCCAGTTGGATAGAAACCCTGTCTAATATACAGTACAGCACTTACTCATTCAAGGGTGTTTGTTTATTTTGACTAATTTCTACATTGTAGAATAATAGTTAAGGCATCAAAACTTAAGGAATCATGTAGTAACCAAAAAAGTGTTAAACAAATAAAAAACATATTTGAGATTCGTAAAAGTAGCCACCCTTTGCCTTGATGACAGCTTTGCACACTCTTGGCATTCTCTCAACCAGCTTCATGAGGTAGTCACCTAGAATGCATTTCAATTAACAGGTGTGCTTGTTAAAAGTTAATTTGTGGAATTTCTTTCCTTCTTAATGTCCTTGAGCCAATCAGTTGTGTTGTGACAAGGTAGTTATACAGAAGAATGCGGTTTTTGACAAAAAAACTAGTTCATATTATGGCAAGAACAGCTCAAATAAGCAAAGAGAAACAACAGTCCCATCAATGCTTTAAGACATGAAGGGTTAGTCAATCTGGAAAAATGTAAGAACTTCAAGAACTTCTTCAAGTGCAGTCGCCACAAGAAAGGAAGACCTAGAGTTGCCTCTGCTGCAGAGGATAAGTTCATTAGAGTTAGCTGCACCTCAGATAGCAGCCCAAATAAATGCTTCACAGAGTTCATGTAACAGACATCTCAACATCAACTTTTCAGAGGAGAATGTGTGAATCAGGCCTTCATGGTTGAATTGCTGCAAAGAAACCACTACAAAAGGACACCAAAAATAAGAAGAGACTTGCTTGGACCAAAAAACATAAGCAATGTACATTAAACCAGTGGAAATCTGTCCTTTGGTCTGATGAGTCCAAATTTGAGATTTTGGTTTCCAACCAATGTGTATGTGTGAGAGTCAGAGTAGGTGCATGGATGATCTCCAAATGTGTGGTTCCCACCATGAAGCATGGAGGAGGAGGTGTGATGGTGCTTTGCTGGTGACACTGTCAGGGATTTATTTATAATTCAAGGCACACCTAACCATCATGGCTACCACAGCATTCTGTAGCGATACATCATCCCATCTGGTTTGCACTTAGTGGGACTATAATTTGTTTTTCAACAGGACAATGACCCAACATACCTCCATGCTGTGTAAGGGCTATTTTTCCAAGGAGAGTAATAGAGTGCCGCATCAGATGACCTGGCCTCACCCCAATTGAGATGGTTTGGGATGAGTTGGACCACAGAGTGAAAGAAAACACTTTTCTTTTTTTTTACTACATGATTCCATGTGTTATTTCATATTTTTATGTCTTCACTATTATTCTACAATGTATAAAATAGTTAATAAAATAAAGAAAAACCCTTGAATGAGTAGGTGTGCCCAAACCTTTGACTGGTACTGTATGCCCGTCATAGGAAATCACTGGGGAGCAAAACAAAGTTAGACTTTCAAAATCTTAAACAATTTTCAAAAGTAAAAGTACGGTAGTGTTTATTTCTTGCTCTGTTAATTCTGTCTCAAAAGGATCTATGCATCGCCACCTTTCTGCTCCAAGACATCCATGACAAAAACAAAACTGCTAGCCTCCAGATCAGAGAGGAAGAAGCATGTTTGTCATGGATTCTCATGGAGCCTCAGCCTCAGCAGGGGCCTCCTCTACCGTGTCAAACCAGGTAGAGACGGAGGGCTTCGTGTGTGTGTGTGTGTGTGTGTGTGTGTGTGTGTGTGTGTGTGTGTGTGTGTGTGTGTGTGTGTGTGTGTGTGTGTGTGTGTGTGTGTTTGCGTGTGCATGTGTGTGTGTATGTCAAACCAGACGGAGAGACAGAAAGGCTTGGCAGGTCTCCATGCTACTCCTGGGGGAGGAGTTGAAGGAGAAACTGTGGCTGTGGAGTAGAGAGCAGGCGAAACAGAGAGAGATAATCTTGTTATAAACAGGGATTTAACAATCCAACCCCAAGTTGCCATGACAGAGACACACATACACACACACACACACACACACAGTCCAGCATTACCTGGGAATTGCATTATGGAAGCTTTTTGCACGCATATCTCCTCCAACCGTCTTTTATCAGTAGTCTGTTATGGAGGCTTTTCTGTACTGGCTTACCGTGCATGCTCCATCTAAAAACACAGGCATGGTGGGATAGATAGACTGTTTTCGAGATACTTGACCCAGTACATTACATAAGTATAAAACTGATGATTTGGTAACTTTCCAGTCTTTACTTTCACAACACAGTACGAGCCTCCCACTGAGAGCATGTACGGTGTACATTTTAAGACAGCAGGTACATGTCATATGTGGTATAGGGAGCAAAGGACTTATTCCATAGGGAGTAGGAATGTCCTAAAATGTACACCATGACAGCGTTTCCCTCATTTCAGACAGAGGTGCTAATTCTTGATGGGGTCTGGAAAGTACTTTTTTTCCTCCACTAAAAAACAAAATCAGTCTGATTACTTAGATAATTGTTGAAATTGATTTGGCGCGTTGTCGCAGCCAACCGCAGACACTGCAGAGCCGGTGTGCAAGTTAGGTTAAGCAGGTATTGTGTGAATAACAACGTGTGAGGTGTCGGGAGAGAAAAAAAACACACATGGCTGAAACCTAATGCCTGTTTTCTTTCCATTAGGCTGGCTGTTCTTTATGTCTACCACACATCAACTGCACTTTAGCAAGGTTAGGTGTTCCAATCACAACGGTATCTACTCCGTTAACAGCTCCACTACCAGCTCACTTCATTGCCTACTTACGAGAATCAAGTTCAGGTTCTTTGCTGACATTACTAGATGGGTCCTATACAGATGGCAAATGAGCTGTAATAGCGACCACACTTATTACAAGGTTATACAGTAGCCTCCATGTTTTTTCAATGAATTGACAAACTGATTATTTCAACCTTAATGTCTTAAAGTGGGTTAAAGTGTCTAGGCTATGGATTATGAATGGAGTGCATAAGTGGGCTAAAGCATGCTAATAGTTCATCATCATTTCTCAGAGGTTTCAGAAGTTGAACCAATCAGATGGAAAAGGCCACTTTGCTTATTGCTGGCCGAGCTTTCTGATTCTCTGACTTGCAACACTTTTCTGAGACTTGACAGTCACTGGGGAAGATAACTAGAATGGGATTTTATCCTGCTCGAGTATAAATAGTTTCCATGCGTAATTGACCTCTTTCCTGGACGCACGTTCACGCACACACCCACACACTCTACCAGATCAAAAGGCTATATCCTCTAGACTCCTAAACCCACTGATTAAACACATTTCAGAAGTATTTTCTTTTTATTTCCTGGGCAAATCCGGCCAGAGCCAACTAGATGTGTTTCATTAAGCTGCACTGTGGAGTGCGTATGCGTGAGCGCTATGTGCGTGGAACACGTACAGTACATGCGTATGTGTATAGACTACAGTATACGGTAAGTGTTTGTGAGGAGACAGACGGGTTCTGTTGGAAGTGATGTGGCGTGTAGCCAGATGAGTCTCAGTCTTACAAGAAGAGAAAACTGGGGATATGGCATTGTTCCAAAAGCAGATACCAGCTTTAGCTCTCCAAATCCCCACCGGCCCAGACTGAAATTTCAGCCATGTAAAGCGAGCAGGAGCGGAGCACGGCTTCACAAAAGATGACATTGGCTTGTATGTTTTAGGCAATCACGCTCAGGGGGATTCTATTATGCGGCAAGTCACACAGAGTTAGGCGAGACACCAAACACTTTCATGTGTGGATTAACGTTCACCCATTGCCAGATAATAGATATTTGCTTTCGCAAATCCATTCCCCCTATTGATTTTTTTCAACCCCTTTAATAACTTCTTGCAAGCAAGGCACATTTTAATAAGAGCAAGAATGCTGACATCTAAGATGTTGGGGGACAAAGGGTTTGCTCTGTTTGACAAAGATAAGCAGCTTATTTTATTTTTTCCATATATTGATATATCAAATATGAATTTCAATATGATTAGTTCGTTTTTGGTTTCATATGTTTCAGGGCAAAAACGCATGCATATAGATCGAAAGAAAGTGGTGTATTTGATTGTAATTAAGACATTTGTATACATCCCATGCGTGGATTCTAGTGTTTAAACACTGTATAAACTGTGTATACGCAGTAGGCCTGTGAACTGGACTAGAACTCATATGGGGAGAATCAGTGGAAGGTTATTTCCAGATCCTAATATAACCCAAATACTACCATGAATGGAGATTTAGAAATGGCTACACCTCACTTTTCTTTTTTTTGCCTTTCCTTTTTTTTAGACTTTCTCCCTTTGATGAAAACGTTTGGCAACTTAACTTTCTCTGGCTACTCAGTGACTTCATTGACTTTTAGTCTCTTAATGAAATACCATACCATAAATGAATAGGTCGACCAGGGGGAATCACGTTACATGGCAGTATCATGATGACACAATCGGGTGGGAGGAGCAGAAGGCTTAGTGGGACTGCCGTATCATGTCTGTCTCAAAGAATTCCAGGTCTTTCTGATGTACGTACCGTATCCCTTTAAAGGATTTACGAGCAACAACAATTTCACTGAAGTTGTTCACTGAAAATGCCTTGATGCATTACAGTAAATCAGAAGAGATTTACTTAGATGTCTCCTTCGTAAGTGTGCTGAGTACATATCTGCATGGTGCAGTCATATTACAGTATCATGACAAAGATATAGAACAGTGGCCAGTCAGCCAGACAAGACAAGACAGGTATTACGGAGATAATGCAGAGAGGGAGTACTGTGTAAATATGATTGTGAATGTCTTGAGATAAAGGTAAGTAGCTAAGCCTCCACTTTAACTATGGGCTCTTCTTTGTGTGCGTGTGTGTGTGTGTGTGTGTGTGTGTGTGTGTGTGTGTGTGTGTGTGTGTGTGTGTGTGCGTGCGCATATGTGTGTGTGTGCATGTAGTCCTGTAATGCCAACTAAATGAAAAGCACAGCCACCACTTCCTCTAAGCAACCGTTTCCTCCCTGCTCGTCCCTCCTCCTCCCTCCTCCTCCCGTTTCCTCCCTCTCTCACTGTGTGTTTCCATCCATCCGCTCCTCATGTAACCGCATGTGGAGACAGCACCAGACGTCACTTAAAATAGTCTTCTTCATTGAACGTCACAAATCCAAAGGGGTGGAACATAAGCTGTGTTATTTCTCCGAAACTGTCCTCCCTCCCATTTCTTAAAGGGGTTTTGATTGTCTGCAAAGCTTCTTAGCTGTCCATCACACTTCAAAGTTTCACCAACAACAGGTTAGGCCGTTTGAACCAAATGAATGAAATCGAAGAGTTACAGAATGTACATTTGTTTTATACCTTCGCTTCTCTCCTCGTCTGATTGGTATGTAAACCTAACATTAAAAATACCCTTGTCATTGCTTATGATTTCAACAGCTCCCAACAGTGCACGTATGCCTATGATTTCAACAGCTCCCAACAGTGCACGTATGCCTATGATTTCAACAGCTCCCAACAGTGCACGTATGCCTATGATTTCAACAGCTCCTAACAGTGCACGTCTGCCTATGATTTCAACAGCTCCCAACAGTGCACGTATGCCTATGATTTCAACAGCTCCCAACAGTGCACGTATGCCTATGATTTCAACAGCTCCCAACAGTGCACGTATGCCTATGATTTCCTTGTGCAATTCTTTTTGGAATTGAGTTCATGTTGCACCTCTGAAACATAATTTCATGCAATTAGCAGCGATCCACAATCTTTCCATATCCTCCAGGACCTTCAAAGACACGGGACGCAGCCATGGGAACACCTGTTTCCCTTGGTTTCACCATCATCATACTCTTGTTTGCCCCGAGGGGGGGTGTTGATGTAGAATCTTAGCTATTCTAAAGGGGCGTTTGTGACAGCTGTATGCAATGATTTCCTAGTTACAAAATGTTGTAAAGATTCTGGGATCTTTTTTAACAAACCTAGCGCAATGGTAAATCTCAGTGCTGGCAGTAGCACTATAGGTCCGGGGGTGTGACAGAAATATTTTTGCTATTTTCACAGCAGTTATTATGAGCGCAATAACTGGCCGTAGTGCGAAAGGGCTGGGTTTTGATGAAACTTGTAGGTGTGACGAGGGCTTGGCCACTCACTGGCCAATCAAGGCATCCCATGGCTTTATATTTGTCATCAACTCCAATTTGGCTTTTCCTAGTCCATTGTGGATTTATTCTCCTGTTTATTAAATAGCATAGGCTACACTAGTGAGTAATAGCAACAGTAAAAAAAAATCCAGTGTTATATCAATATAATAGGAGCGTTGACAGTCAACATTGTTTTAATTGACTTCAATGAATATAGGCCTTTACCAGTAGCGTAGCCAGAAATTTGTTGGTGGGTAGGCCTGCAGAAAGGTTAACCCCCCCCCCCAGCTCAAAAAAGTGTGGGCAGAGAATGATGTGAAGTTTTATTGGTAATCTCATACTGTTCTACACATTTTGCCAAGAGGCTGTGAAAATGTAGCAACTTTTAAAGCTAATTAAAGCTCAAATATATGTCTGTTTACTGTGATAAAGAAACTGGATTATGAGCTGTTTGCTAAATGTACAAATGAAGTAGGTAGTGTCATGGAGCGTATAGCCATAGAAGCACAGTGACACATGCCTCAATGCCGTCATAGTTGTGGCATTTTGGGGGCGTGGCTTTCAGTCAGAATTTTTTGGGGCCACCCATGCCATGAGAGTGAATGTCATTCCAGTGCTAGCTATGAATTCTATCTGATGGTTTCATTGCCGCAGAAAGTATGTTTGGAGTGGGGGTGCGTGCTGTCAGGGGTGCTGTAAGGTGGAGGGTGGTGGGCAGAGGTGGTGGTGGGGTGCTGAGGAGTATTTTTCTCTGCTCTGCTGACAAGTATTTTTCTCTGATCGTACAGGAGTAATAAAGGCCTAGTGCATTCATTTGGTGGATTGTGTTATTTTTAAGATTCAGTTTTTATATACATTTTTTGTATCTATTTTTTATTAATCAAGTGGTGTTATAGCACCCTCAGCACATCTGGTAAATAAAATTGCATTGGTCAAAATGCTTGTGTTCCTAAAAAACACTTTGAATTTTGTGGAAATGTGAAATGAATGTAGGAGAATATAACACATTAGATATGATAAAAGATTACGTTTTTATTTTTTGTACCATCATCTTTGGAATGCAAGAGAAAGGCCATAATGTATTATTCCATCCCATGCGCAATTTAGATTTTGACCACTAGATGGCAGCAGTGTACGTGCAACGTTTTAGACTGATCCAATAAACCGTTTCTGTTCAAATGCTGCTGTATCAAGACTGCCCAAATGTGCCTAATTGTTTTATTCATATATTTTCAAGTTCATGACGCTGCACTATTATCAAACAATAGAATGGTATTATTACACTGTAATAGCTACTGTAAATTGAACAGTGCAGTTTGATTAACAGGAATTTAAGCTTTCTGCCAATATCAGATATGTCTATGTCCTGGGAAATGTTCTTGTTACTTACAACCTCATGCTAATCACATTAGCATACGTTAGTTCAACCATCCCGGGAAACATAACAATAATAACATGGGTAAATAACCCTACGCACGCCAGGACAAACGTGCACAAACACTTACAAATAACAATCACCGACAAGGACATGAGGGGAAACAGAGGGTTAAATACACAACATATAATTGATGGGATTGGAACAAGGTGTGATACAAGACAAGACAAAACCAATAGAAAATGAAAAGGTGACTTCGACCTCAGAACGCCGCCTGAACAAGGAGAGGGACCAACTTCGGCGGAAGTCGTGACAACAGCTTTGCACACGCTTGGCATTATCTCAACCAGCATCACCTGGAATACTTTTCCAACAGTGCAACAGTTGTCAAACGAGCGTGCGTTTGCCAATTGCGCTGGCTTTACGCCGGCTGAAGATAGAACCCTATATCTGTAGGAATTTGCTCTTCTAGAACAAATAATTTGTGTGTGTGTGTGTGTGTGTGTGTGTGTGTGTGTGTGTGTGTGTGTGTGCATGGGTCTGTATTTTAAGGAGTTTCATAGCCGAGCATGGAGTGCCAGGTTCATTGGGGACTGCACCTGACAATCAGATGCATGTTCTTGTTTTATATTTGACAGACTGTGTCAGATGAGTTTCTTGCTCCCAGTGCTCTATATCTTTCATCTCACCTCACATTCTCTATCTACAGTCTACATGTCAATAAATTACTACAGGGATTTCCTCAAATGTACCCCATAAAGTGCAAACCAACGTAAATCTGCAAGTTGACAAGAGTTTCATGGCCAAGCTTTTTACATTCATTGTTATAACTCTTGATATCCACTTCAGTCCTGTCAGCAACTCCCACCAGCTACAGAAACCCTTTAATCAAATTCAAATGTATTTTATAAAGCTGTTTTTTACATCAGCAAGTTGTCACAAGTTCAACAACAAAAACATGGTCACGGTTCACAATTTCCTTTCAGTTAATGCCATTATATAATGAAATAATGATCCATCTGGGTGCGATTAATTCATGGCTTTGTAGATGGATTGCCCTAGACTAGCCTGCCTCCCACAAACAAACATTGTGCTGATGAGTTACTGCCCATTAGGGAAAAAAGTGTTCAATGAGAGACAAAAAAAAGTACATGCGCACACAGTTTGTTCTCTCATTTGGGCTCATGTGGGATTGTGTGAGATCGGAAGGCCCTGTGCTCTTCCTGAACTGCACTGTCGGTTAAGGGCTTGTAAGTAAGCATTTCACAGTAAGGTCTACACTTCTTTCAATGTTTGATTTTATTTTATTTTATTTAGTCTCAGCCCCCCCCCCCCCCCCCCCCCCCCCCCCCATCACTTCTGACTATCATGGCGACCTAGTCCTCCTTCCCTATAGCAGTAGCCAGAGGATTACATTAGTGTCACATAATGGGATTTCTCAGAAGAACTGGTTAAGGTGTGTTTAAATGAATGTGATTTCTCAGAAGAACTGGTCAAGGTTTTTAAATGAATGTGATTTCTCAGAAGAACTGGTCAAGGAGTGTTTAAATGAATGTGATTTCTCAGAAGAACTGCTCAAGGTGTGTTTAAATGAATGTTGTTTCTCAGAAGAACTGGTCAAGGAGTGTTTAAATGAATGGGATTTCTCAGAAGAACTGGTCAAGGAGTGTTTAAATTAATGTGATTTCTCAGAAGAACTGCTCAAGGTGTGTTTAAATGAATGTGGTTTCTCAGAAGAACTGGTCAAGGAGTGTTTAAATGAATGTGATTTCTCAGAAGAACTGGTCAAGGATTGTTTAAATGAATGGGATTCAATATTTAGGTGATAGCTGAGGATACACACACCATAAAATGTTGGTGTGGTACAGTTCAATGGAAAATAAACTATGACATGTAAAGACTGCACACTTTACGTTACTCACAATCCTTTTATGAATTAAGGTTTCTTGTTGTTCTATCTATTTTAACTCGCATCAATAGATAATTGAACAATTTTGCATTCATTCATGGAAGCTCTATAGAAAATAACATTTCAAGGAGAACGAAGCAATTTTAATTTCCATGCTGTAATTATCCAGAGTGACCTCTCTTCAGTGGTTTACCTTTAAATGCCCTTGATAATGATTGCAATCTTTTCCCACTCCAGTCTCAAGGCTAAGATTCACTCCAAATCCTCACCCTCGTCCTATAGGACTGCCTGGATTGCAGTGACAAGTGTTACTGTGTTGACTGTACTGGTTCCACCCATACAAAATGTCCCTACATCGGACCCAACCCCCCCATTATAATCTCTATTTAATCCTTTAGCCAATACAGTCTCTTAATTGGACATAAATTAAGGTCTGAATGTACGAAGGTACAATGACTACAATGACTGCAACTCCAATCCCAAGGCTATAGTATGATTCAAACCCAACTTCATCGAGCCATCAGACCCCAATCCCCTTATTATCTTTTGATCCCCTTTTCTAATACCGAATCTTAATTGGGCACAAGGCAAGGTCTGACTGAAGCAGGGATAGGGTTAATTGCCTACAATCCCAGGTAGCCTAAAGGTCTGGGCAGGGTGCCCTTATGCTTGCCTGATGTTACATTATTTATTTATTCAGGACCCCAGATGGAGGGGGTTTCAGGCCGGCTGTGAGAGGACGTAATCCCTGAAGCACCCACACGCACTGCCACCAGACCAGGCCTGTGTGTCTGAGTCTACTAGCCCTGGGGCCAGCAGGGACTAAGCCACACATACACACGCAGGCACACACACACACACACACACACACGCAGGCACACACACACACACACACACACACACACACACACACACACACACACACACACACACACACACACACGCACACACACACACACACACACACGCACACACACACACACACACACACACACACACACACTAGCTCCCTTTGGTTTGCGCTGGGGACCGTGATGATGTCACCCACCCTAGCCAAGCCCAGGCCTGGGTACCTTGGCTGAGTGGCCGGGGGGGACGGAAGCCCAGTTAATGCCCCTGGCCCAGTGGCCCAGCAACAGAGTCAACACCTCCCCACGGACCTCCGCTGTCTGGCCCTGGTCCTCCGTTCCAACCGGCTGACCCGGCCTACCGGCTGCTGCCTCCTGTCCTCCCTTTGTCTGGGGCCTAGCTGGGACATTATCACCACAGACGGACCTCTGTTGTTCTCCAAAAGTGCGTATGTGTATGGGGGGTGGGTGCTGTGTGTGTGTGTGTGTGTGTGTGTGTGTGTGTGTGTGTGTGTGTGTGTGTGTGTGTGCGTGCGTGCGTTTTAGGATGTTTTCAAAGGGAAAGGAAGGATCTCTATCTCATTCACCACATTGTTATTTTATTAACTGAATACTGAATAAATTGGTCATTTGGGTGGGTTCTGTGTATCTAATAGGCTACATGGTGCGAGTCTCCAGAGAAAGCATGGCTAATTGGAGAGAAAATGGGGTCGCTTGAGGTCTTTTGATACAAGGCCAAGGGTCCAGATACAGGTCAAAGTCAATTATAAATGTGAAAACAAGCACGTATTCTAATACAAAATGTTTTTGGATTATTACGTAAATATTTCTACCATTCATATACACCCAGTAGTAATCCATCAGTCTACAGTATACTACTACTATTTACACACTGCTATAATCACATTAGCCCGTTTATTTACATAATAATTGGTAATCCCTCACACTCTTGCTCTATCTTGATGGCCTTATACCCCGTCGGGGGCGCTGGTGTTGCTAGCCTCTATAAACCCTTTCCCTTGGAAGACGTAAGCGCTGTAGACGATCGACTACTAAATAGCTACTTCATGGTATTGAACTAACTTTGGTGCCTTTAGCGTTTCTCAAGAGTTTTCCTCGGAAGAAAACTACCATCGGTTTAGATTCTCTTCTCAAATGATTGTTCTCAAAAGTCCTTTCTGAAAATGCAGAAACAGGAGGTAAAGTGAATTGAGAGAGTAGTCAGGTTTATAGGCTGTGACATCCAGGCTGGGAGCACTGTCAGCTAATGCCGAGGGGAAATTGAGCATCCATCCCCCATCCTCCCAAATATCTACAGTACCTCTACCTTGGGCAACAGCCAGGAAAATACAGTCGGGACAAGAAACATTTCTGTGTCTGCATTTTGTACCCATATAGAAGGTCTGCGATTAAACTAGGGAAAAACTTAGACAAAGACTACTGTCGAAACATGTGAGCTTTTTTGTATAAAAGAGCACTATGTATTTATAATTATGGTTCTGACTCACTGTTCCCTCTTGGTCTGGTTGTTATTGTAAAAGAGAATGCATTCTCACTTACTTCCCTGGTTAATTAAAGGCAATTACTGTCCATCTTTGGGTGTTGCTGTCCTCATCCCTCTTTTCAAAGCTTAGCATTAGCGAGAATACTGTATAATTTGTATCTGCCCTACTTTACAGAGTAATGCAGGTTTTGTTTCTATTGTGTCTCAGAACAACACACAGCCCAGTGGTTGATATTCATTACTGCCATAACATAATAATGAATTCAGCATCAGCCTGTCCTACTGTATATTGAAATATGCTAAAGAGTGTAGGAACGATTGGTGTAATCGAATTATGTCTGAGTGAGATATGGGTTGTATGACAGTGTGTGTGTGTGTTTCTTTGTATGTTCCTGTGTGTGTGTAACAACAGGGTTTTATGAGGATATGTGAGACGAACCGCTGCTGTGTGTGTGTGTGTGTGTGTGTGTGTGTGTGTGTGTGTGTGTGTGTGTCTCCACGTTGTTGTCACAGGGAGAGGTGGAGGTGTGTGATTGTGGTGGTGGATTACCGCAGTATCTCACTGCACACTCTCTAAGACACCGTGGGGGGCTGTCGACTCAATATAACTGATTTCACTTCATCCCTCAATGGACCTTCTCCAACACTTTCAGCAGGCTGCGAGAAGAGGAAACGATATTTCACACTTCCAGCTCCCTGAATAGGACTTTGGATGTCTGATCGTATCCCCTTCACTTGCATTGTACTTCCTCCATTTTTCTTCACTGGCAAAATAAGTGTGTTTGATGTTTTTCAAAAACTTTCCCAGTGAGTCAACAGAAGTCAATATATGTGTCCCAAATGGTACCCTATTCCTTATGTAGTGGACTACTTGTGACCAGAGCTCTGGGCCCTGGTCACAAGTAGTGCACTATATAGGTAACAGGGTGCTATTTGGGACTCACTTAAAGTCACTCTGCTGCTTCCCAGAAAGGTAGTGAAGAAGACAAACTCCAGGCCATTGTTTTCCAGTTTCAGAGATCACAGTCCATGTTTCCTCTATGATACACGGGCTCTAAATAGTTGATGTTTTTTTTTAGAAGTTGTAGTTTGGGAGCGGGTCTTATCACAGACTGCTGCTCTGGTGCCGCCACCGCTGAGGAACAGATCAGGTTCAAAAAGTGTTTGTTTTCTTTCATATACTTTAAGTGTTTGACGGAGCCTGCCTGGAATGCCAAACGGGACGGATTTTGAACTTCTGGGACTATTCCTTTGGTTCCGTTGCGTCGGGCTAGCTCAATCAAGGGAAGCTAAAGTATTTAAAAATATGTATATATACTATTTGAAGCCAGGTCTGAGAGAGGAAGCTGCTTATATCATCTCTGTTTTGCTCCGGGCCCAGCTGTTTCAGCTCTCCGGGTTATCCAGCTATCTGCCGATGCCGATCGCCTTTGATGTGAAGAGCGCAGAGAGGCTGCAGAGAGGCGCAGCGTCAAGGGGAATCACTCTGGCACCAGTGACCCCGAATTAGCCTGTTTGAGTTCAAGTTTAAACAAATGGGAAGGACTGGGCTTTTCTTTGTGACACAGGACAGCAGACCATCTGTCTTGTTTCCTCTTGACTCAGTTTTGACTAATAAAAGCTAATGGAGACGTTTTCTCTCCAGAGCTAAAGAAGATGTTTTCCATTCATCCTAGTCATCGAACAATGGCTCTCGAGTGAGTTACTGCCTGTTGTGACCGATTTGGATCTTCGTTCGCCTAAAGAGCAGTCGGCGACCCGAAGTATCCCCAGTTACAAGGACGGTTAAATACCAAAGGATCCTCATAATGATTCATTCAAACGCCACGACGATTATTTCCAACGCTTCTTTCAAAACAAGAGCTTGGGATCAATCAACAATCGAAGCGAAACAAGCTTTGAGAGGTCTGTCATGGCGACGGTTTGGAGAGAACGAGCAAACACTAGTTTCTCAGGCATCACAAATGATTATGTCATGGTTCCCTGCCTGAAGGTTATTCCATGGTCTCCCTCCGCTCTGCCTTTTATGACTAATGTACACTTAATCTTCCACAGATGAACCGCTCAACTCGTTCCAGCATTTCCCCCTCTTTTCGATTGCGCTAACAATGCTGCCAAGCTTTCATTTAACAATAAAGACTGTTATTCTATTGGAATGACTGTGGTTTTTGTTTCAGACCCTCCTTCCCCCCCCCCCCCCCCCCCCCCCTCCTTTCCTCCCTCCACCATCATACTTTTTTTTTTTTGTCTAATGCTCGTCGGTTCACTTCATTTGTCTTCTCTGCCATTCATGAGGATTTGAGAGCAGGGATCATCATGAACTCATAAAGTTGAATCCATCCCAGATCATTTTCTTCATTATATGATTTTGTTCTCTGGAAAAGGGTTGAGAGGGAGTTCTTTCCCTGGCCTAGAGGAATTAGAGGAGGAGCTGGTGCTGGGGAGGTGGGGAGTAGACAGCTGGGGGCTACACATCTGAGATGTAACACTTGTGCGTGCCGTGAAGTAGCTTAATACACTCGGTCTGTGACGGACTGGTCAAACTGACTTAAGATGGGTCAAAACAGATTATATACAGTCTATGACAGACTGCACACAGTCCATGACAGACTAAACACAGTCTATAGGACAGACTACACACAGTCTATGACAGACTACACGCAGTCTATGACAGACCACATACAATCGATTACAGACTACACACAGTATATGACAGACTACACACAGTCTATGACAGACTACACACAATCTAAGACAGACTACACACAGTCTGTATGACAGACTACAAACAGTCTATGACAGACTACACACAGTATATGACAGACAGCACACAGTATTCGACAGACTACACACAGTCTATATGACAGACTACGCACAGTCTATATGACTGACTACACACAGAATATGACAGACTACATATAATCAATTACAGACTACACACAGTCTATGACAGACAATACAGTCTGTAATACAGACTACACACAGTCTATTACAGACTACACACAGTCTATATGACAGACTACAAACAGTCCATGTTAGACTACACACAGTCTATGACAGACTCCACACAGCATATGACAGAGTGCACACAGTATATGACAGACTACACACAGTATATGACAGACTACACACAGTCTATGACAGACTACACACAGTATATGACAGACTCCACACAGTATATGACAGACTCCACACAGTATATGACAGACTACACACATTCTTTGACAGACTCCACACAGTATATGACAGACTACACACAGTCTATGATAGACTCCACACAGTATATGACAGACTACACACAGTCTATGATAGACTCCACACAGTATATGACAGACTACACACAGTCTATGACAGACTCCACAAAGTCTATGACAGACTTCATACAGTATATGATAGACTAGACACAGTCTATATGACAAACTACACACAGTATATGACAGACTACACACAGTATATGATAGACTAGACACAGTCTATATGACAGACTACAAACAGTATATGACAGACTACACACAGTCAATATGACAGACTACGCACAGTATATGACAGACTACACACAGTCTATAATACAGACTACAAACTGCCTATGATATACTACACACAGTCTATAACAGACCACACACAGTATACAACAATCTTGGTCAAAACAGAATGACTAGAAGGTCATATATCATCACACAGCTGTAGGTGAGAAGCAGACCTACAGTACCAGTCAAAAGTTTGGAATAACAGTGAAGACATCAAAACTTGATGGTTTTTTGAGACTGCACTTGAAGAAACTTTCAACGTTCTTGAAATGTTCTGCTTTGACTGACCTTCATGTCTTAAAGTAATGATGGACTGTCTCCATGATTCCACGTGTGTTATTTCATAGTTGTGATGTCTTCACTGTTATTCTATCATGTAGAACATAGTACAAATAAAGAAAAACAACCTTTTGACTTGTACTGTATGCGTCAGAGAAACATGGTAGGCAATGATGAACGGAGAACTTGACCATGACAACGGGCGAAAGAAACCCTGTTAAAAAATCATTCACTATTTCTGTTAGTTCTGCTCGGCTGCAGGAGAGGGTTTTATAACGCTGACTAGACTTGTCAACCTTCCCTGACTTCTAAACCTTATCATTGAATGATTCTACCAGATCCAGCTACAGTTTATAATGCGTACATCACCAGGAACATCATGTGAAACACAGTTCATACACGATGTACTATGTTTATGCTACAGTCGCTTTCTTGCAACTTAAAATGTCATTTAAAGTCAATGTGATTTAGGCCGAAGTAAAGATTACAACAGTTTATAATACGCGAGCAGACTAAAACATATTCCTTCATTCCAACTCTCATCACTGACATACAGAGCATTTGGAAAGTATTCAGACCCCTTGACTTTTCCGCATTTTGTTACGTTACATCCTTATTCTAAAATTGATTAAATTGTTCCCCCCCCCCCCTCATCAATCCTCACACAATACCTCTAATGACAAAGCAAAAACAGTTTTTTAGACATTTCTGCAAATTTATTAAAATAAAAAATGGAAATATAACATTCACATAAGTATTCAGACCCTTTACTCAGCACTTTGTTGAAGCACCTTTGGCAGCGATCACAGCCTCAAGTCTTCTTGGGTATGACACTACAAGCTTGGCACATCTGTATTTGGGGAGTTTCTCCCATTCTTCTCTGCAGATCCTCTCAAGCTCTGTCAGGTTGGATGGGGAGCGTTGCTGGACAGATATTTTCAGGTCTCTCCAGAGATGTTCGATCGGGTTCAAGTCCGGGCTCTAGCTGAGCCACTCAAGGATATTCAGAGACTTGTCCTGAAGCCACTCCTGCATTGTCTTGGCTGTGTGCTTAGGGTTGTTGTCTTGTTGGAAGGTTAACCTTTGACACAGTCTGAGGTCCTGGAGCAGGTTTTCATCAAGGATCTCTCTGTACTTTGCTCCATTCATCTTTCCCTCAACCCTAACTAGTCTCCCATTCCTTACCGCTTAAAAACATCCCCACAGCATGATGCTGCCACCCATGCTTCACCGTAAGGATGGTGCCAGGAATCCTCCAGAAGTGACGCTTGGCATTCAGGCCAAAGAGTTCAATCCTGTATTCATCAGACCAGAGAATCTTGTTTCTCATGGTCTGAGAGTCCTTTAGGTGCCTTTTGGCAAACTCCAAGTGGGCTGTCGTGCCTTTTACTGAGGAGTGGCTTCCTGTTTGGCCTGGCGGCCAGCTCTAGGAAGATTCTTGGTGGTTCCAAACTTCTTCCATTTAAGAATGATGGAGGCCACTGTGTTCCTGGGTCATTCAACACTAAATACATTGTTTGGTACCTTTCCCCAGATCTGTGCCTCAACACAATCCTGTCTTGGAGCTCTACGGACAATTCCTTGGATCTCATGGCTTGGTTTTTGCTCTGACATGCACAGTCAACTGCGGGACCTTGTATAGACAGGTTCGTGCCTTTCCAAATCATGTCCAATCAATTGTATTTACCACAGGTGGACTCCAATCAAGCTGTAGAAACATCTCAAGGATGATCAATGAAGCCAGGATGCACCTGAGCTCAATTTTGAGTCTCATAGCAACGTTTCTGAATACCTATTTCTGTTTTTTATTTGTAATACATTTGCTAACATTTCTAAAAACTTGTTTTTGCTTTGTCATTATGGGGTATTGTGTGTAGATTGATGAGAAATCGTTTAAAAAAAAATCCATTTTAGAATGGCCGTATCCTCATTCCCTTCTGCTTGTAACACCTCTCTAACTTTCCCTTCGTCAAATCAGTACCAGACACTTTTAGTGTCCTGAAAGTACGGTTGTTGGTTTTGTGTTAAGAAACTGTTTCAATATTAAAGGAAACCATTACTTTATCCCCTTTGCCAAGTGTGTACAGCTGGTCCTGGTGTCGTTGTGGGTGCAGCTGATTAGTAAGCTGGGGGCTGTTGGCGAGGCAAGGAAAATACTGCAAGATTCTATCTGTAACACAGGCATTTCTCTTCTTCTCCCTGTGTTTGATTAGCTCACAGGGATAGAGGATGCCAAGTCTGCCTGCCATGTCTATTTCTTCCATTTCTTTGAAATACATTCAAATCTCAAAAAGAGACCAAGTGATCAAATGTTAGTCATTAGGTTTGTTTCTCAGCATTTTCTTTTAACCCCAATGTGTGATTAGAGTTCATTTCAGATCACTTGCAGGGTTATTTTCCTGACTATAAATACGGTTCCATTAACTACCTTAATTATCTTGAATTGACTACAAAGCTCATTATTGCTTTGGCCTCCACAGTAACTGTTATTCTAAGAGCTGAAAGAAAACCTTAAAACTGTCTTTTCTTTCTTGGGTGATTGATTTCAGATGTTTAGATTTTATTAGGATCCCCATTAGCCGATGCCAATGGCGACAGCTAGTGTTACTGGGGTCCGACACTAGAAAGAGAAATTAAAGACGAAAGACGTGACAATTTACAGTACATACAATTAAAAACATTATCGTGTTGTGTGTGTGTGTGTGTGTGTGTGTGTGTGTGTGTGTGTGTGTGTGTGTGTGTGTGTGCATCTATCAAGTTACACATGCAGTACATGTCAGTATATACAAACAATAAGTAGGTCACATAAGGGAGAGGCGTTGTGCCGCGGGGTGTTGCTTTATTTGTTTTTTGAGAACCAGGTTTTCTGTTTATGAGATGGACGAGAGTTCCGTGTAATCATGGCTCTGTATAACACTGCACATTTCCTTGAACCCGTTCTGGACCTGGGGACTGGGAAAAGACCCCAGGTGGCATGCCTGGTGGGGTAACTGTGTGTGTCAGTGCTGTGCGTGTAAGTTGACAACGCAAACCATTTGGAATTTCCAACACATTCATTTCTCTTATGAAAACAAGAAGCGAATGCAGTGCCTGCATGAAGGTTGGAAACGGACTCTGGAAATCTGCCCCAGTACCGATTACGGGACATTGGTAGAGCACTGGAGTTGATTCCGTCCAATGTTCAATGCCAAAAGAAAAGCTATTTGTTTGGCCATAGTGCTGCCAGAATGTCCAAGAAAATGATACAAGATTCAGATCCAAGAATATGTATCTGTGCCTTACATGAATATTCATAAAGACCTTGCTATATAAAAAATTTAAAAAACAAATAACACCTCAAAGCACTTATTGCTTTCATCTTATTATCTACGTGCCCATATAAGGAGAATGGCCCTGGAATGACGGGACACCTCCTATGAAGGAAATCTTATCTTGTCTGTGCAGAGGTTCAGCTAATATAGAAGCTAAGCTCAAAATGATTTCCAAAGGGATCTAAAGAAAGGGGGATGTGATGACCGGCATGGATAGAGGTCATCCTCTCATCCTCTCTCACTCAGTCTGAGTACATTTAGCTGGGAGTTAAACAGCTTACCGCCGGCAGGCTGCAGCGCACTGTGTATGGTGTGGCGGTGCCCTGTGGCCCTGCGTAGCCATGGCGGATCAGCCCTGTCTCAGCCCTGTGGAGAGTACCGTGCACGTTGTGTATGGTGCCCCATGCTGGAGCTGTGGCTCAGCAAGCCCTGTGGAGATTGTGCCCTGCCCCTTTGGCAGCCGTGGGTCATGGGTCAGCTCTGTCTCAGCACTGTGGAGACACAAAGGGTCTGAGGAATGGAGGGCTCAATGCAGACCGAAGGCCATGCGCTCTGGTTTCTGTTGGCCTGATAATCATGTTGCTCGTGGGGCTGTAAATCTAATTGGTCTCTGTGGAGTCGTCCCCCTTGTCTCACATTCCTGGCATGCAGTCTGGCACACAGTCTTAATCATTTGTACGTTGTCCGGGGTGATGTTTCAGACACTTAGCTTCTGTAAGTTAGCGGGGAAAGGGAACCAGATTTAAAATGTTACAAATCAAAGAGGAACTGAGCTAAATAGCTGTAACGCTGTGAACAATTGACACTACTTAGATCCTAATTCCACTTAATAGATCAACAATTCACATGTTGTGGACTACTGACCGAGGCAAATCCTTCTAAGCCGTGCAAATTCCAAGAAGGCGTCAGTCAGCACCTTACAGTAATCCGAGAACGTTATACATCAGAGTGGTGGAAGTGAGAAAATGGAACTAGTCGACACTAGATGGACGTTGTCCGGCAACCCAGAAATAGAAAAGAGTGAGAGCAGGCAAAGAGGGTAATATAATGTCAGAAATAAATACATGTAGATTGCGCTCTTTCCTCTGGACATGGACCCCACTATATCCATGCTGGCTCTGTTGAAATCAAAGCAAAGCAAGCTGCTGATCAGACGACCGAGATAAGGCAATACAGAGAGCAATGTTATGCTGAGAAACGGAAGACAGTAAACAGTGACATCATCCACTGCTTTGGAACTGGGCATCTCTTATAATTGGATACATGAGCCTTTCCTCGTATTTTTTCTCCAACCACGTCTTATTCTGGATACATCCGCTATAGGAGAATATAATACTGTATATAATACAGTATGTCATTGTTCCTTTAGGGTTAAAGTGACTTACAGTGAAAATCTGTTAAATCTGTCAAATCCTCCCATGTCTTTCATAGAGAGGATGGAACAGGGACCTCTCAGATGGAGAGAGCATGGGACCAGAACTAATGAAGACATCCACAGTTCCTCTCAGGACAAAACAGACATTTACAAGGAGACATGAATATGGCTTTAATAAAAAGGCCATAATCGAGTGCTTGGTATCCATTGCTTTGTTAGAAAAAAAACATTCTCAATGCCAAACCATCTTGTGAAAAATGTCTGCGATATGCAAGTCTTCACACGGATGACTGCACGCGCACGAGCACACGCACACACACACAAACAAGTACACACGCACACACATACTCTCCGCCGTTGATAATGGCTGACCCTGGCCATGACCCCACTCTCCGAGGGTATCTCAAGGGCAGTTGGGACATGCAAAAACACACAACCAAAATAGGACAAATACATAAGCACCCAGCACCCACACCCACACAGACTGATGCTATGGTGTAGAGGGCTGCAGGGACAGATTGTCCATCTGGGAGTTCTGGCAAATACTAGAAGGGCTAGACAATTTTTTTGTTGGTTGAGCTGGTTGAAATTGACACAGACGAAATTGCCCCCCTGGGTGCACATTTTGGTTTTTGGCCTAGCACCACACAGCTGATTCAAATAACCAACGTATCATCCAGCTTTGATTATTTGAATCAGCTGTGTACTGCTAGGGCAAAAACACTAAATGTGCACCCAGGGTGGGCCCCGGGACCGAGTTTGGGAAACGCTGACAGACAGCCCAGAAACGTATAAACGTATGTATAAAGAGCACAATCTACATAGTCGCCTCACTCAAAATTTGGACTGTTACTATACCAGAATCGCAATATTTTTGCCATGCCAAAAATGAAAACACCAAGCAAACTTGCTGTTTGTAAAATATTGTGTGCTATAGATTGGACTCTGGATGACAAGATGATGATGTTGGGTTGCCTGTTTTACTTTGGCATATCAGTTTGCAAACAATGTAAACAAAAAACAAAAATCATTGACTCTCTTTTTTGCTTTCTCCCGTAAGGCAGCTCCAAAATGTAGGTGTTTCAGCCTAATTCAGTGCTTTCTGTGGTGGTGGGGCAGCCAGCGGAAAATAAGTGGTAATGTTCTCTAGTTGCGCAGTGATTGGCTCAGTGTTCTGTCATTCATGGGGACACTACAGTGCCTTGCGAAAGTATTCGGCCCCCTTGAACTTTGCGACCTTTTGCCACATTTCAGGCTTCAAACATAAAGATATAAAACTGTATTTTTTTGTGAAAAATCAACAACAAGTGGGACACAATCATGAAGTGGAACGACATTTATTGGACATTTCAAACTTTTTTAACAAATCAAAAACTGAAAAATTGGGCGTGCAAAATTATTCAGCCCCTTTACTTTCAGTGCAGCAAACTCTCTCCAGAAGTTCAGTGAGGATCTCTGAATGATCCAATGTTGACCTAAATGACTAATGATGATAAATACAATCCACCTGTGTGTAATCAAGTTTCCGTATAAATGCACCTGCACTGTGATAGTCTCAGAGGTTTGTTAAAAGCGCAGAGAGCATCATGAAGAACATGGAACACACCAGGCAGGTCCGAGATACTGTTGTGAAGAAGTTTAAAGCCGGATTTGGATACAAAAAGATTTCCCAAGCTTTAAACATCCCAAGGAGCACTGTGCAAGCGCTAATATTGAAATGGAAGGAGTGTCAGACCACTGCAAATCTACCAAGACCTGGCTGTCCCTCTAAACTTTCAGCTCATACAAGGAGAAGACTGATCAGAGATGCAGCCAACAGGCCCATGATCACTCTGGATGAACTGCAGAGATCTACAGCTGAGGTGGGAGACTCTGTCCATAGGACAACAATCAGTCATATATTGCACAAATCTGGCCTTTATGGAAGAGTGGCAAGAAAACTAAAATTGAACTTTTTGGCAACAATGCAAAACGTTATGTTTGGCGTAAAAGCAACACAGCTGAACACACCATCCCCACTGTCAAACATGGTGGTGGCAGCATCATGGTTTGGGCCTGCTTTTCTTCAGCAGGGACAGGGAAGATGGTTAAAATTGATGGGAAGATGGATGGAGCCAAATACAGGACCATTCTGGAAGAAAACCTGATGGAGTCTGAAAAAAGACCTGAGACTGGGACGGAGATTTGTCTTCCAACAAGACAATGATCCAAAACATAAAGGAAAATCTACAATGGAATGGTTCAAAAATAAACATATCCAGGTGTTAGAATGGCCAAGTCAAAGTCCAGACCTGAATCCAATCGAGAATCTGTGGAAAGAACTGAAAACTGCTGTTCACAAATGCTCTCCATCCAACCTTACTGAGCTCGAGCTGTTTTGCAAGGAGGAATGGGAAAAAATGTCAGTCTCTCGATGTGCAAAACTGATAGAGACATACCCCAAGCGACTTACAGCTGTAATCGCAGCAAAAGGTGGCGCTACAAAGTATTAACTTAAGGGGGCTGAATAATTTTGCACACCCAATTTTTCAGTTTTTGATTTGTTAAAAAAGTTTGAAATATCCAATAAATGTCGTTCCACTTCATGATTGTGTCCCACTTGTTGTTGATTCTTCACAAAAAAATACAGTTTTATATCTTTATGTTTGAAGCCTGAAATGTGGCAAAAGGTCGCAAAGTTCAAGGGGGCCGAATACTTTCGCAAGGCACTGTACGTCACCGCCAAATCTAAAGGTAGAGCTAGAAAATTCAAGCCCATTGGGTGCTGCCATAGAGTTACATTGGAAGTGCCAATGCAAGAAGGCTCAAGGTCTTTGGCCGCAGATAAAATTATGTTAAATCACGTTATATCTACAGTAGCTTAGATTGGACTGTCAACATCCGACTTTCAAAATCTTAGCTAGCAGTCATCATCATGAATCAAGTCGAGAATCTACTGGAAAATTATTTTTAATCCTTGTCATATGAAGAGAAATAATGAAGAGAAATTACAGACAAAACGTATCAGTGCTCATCAGCCATTGGACATAACAAGTTGGAAAATTCTAATTCAACAATGAGTGGTTTAGAAGGAATCAGAGGCTAACTGCAAGCATTGCAAAGCAATCACTAGCCTGCTATTCAGTGGAGTGGGTGTGTGGTCCCAAGTCTGGGTTTAAGGTTATCTTTTACAAGCTTAAAATTAGAAACATTTAACATTGGCTAAGCTGTCAATCCAGCATGACTTCTGCCACACTGAAAACAACTGTTAACTCGGAACTGGGAAATTTGATTTCAGTGAGTTCAAGACAGCTGGGAACTCTGGAAAAAACAAGCTCTGATTGGGAAAATACGTTTTTAACGGTCATCCAACTCGGAATTGTAAGTCAGGAACTCGGGCCTCTTTCTAGAGCTACAACCTGAAGATCACTGACGTCATCATGATTCAACCTTGTTTTTTTCAGAGTTCCCAGTTGTCTTGAAAGCACCATAAATCCAGAGAATGCCAGACCATCATGACAAAATGTGATGACAAAATTTGACCACGAAGGACCGCCAAGCCACCTTCCTGTTCAAGTGAGCACAGCACAACAAGTTGAGTCCAAAAATGTCTTGTATGCTGCTGCATAAATTATGTAATATGCCAGGGAGATATGTATACTAGCTAAGAAAGTAATACTACGCGTATGGTGTGTAGTAAGCTGTTAGTAGCCCATATGCCTCACCCTAATAATTAGGTCTATTTTCCCCTCTTTATTTTACCTACTGTTCTGACTTGATATTGTAAGAGCTTTTATTGTCTGCTTATATGCCCCCTTTATTTATCCTACGGTTCTGACTTGGTGTACAGGGAGAACACTGTATGAACGGCCCATGTTCTGAATTCTGTTGCTGTACATTTCAAAAGTGCTGAACAAATAGTTATATTAACTACGTCCTTACTAGCGCGCTCAGTAATGTCTTAATCGAAAGTACCTATCGCCTCTTATCCGCTTGTCGTCCCCTTATGCCATAGTTTGTACAAATCTCAATTGTCAGTAGAAACCACATTTGTTTAAGCAAGTCAGCCATATCAGCAAAGTTTTTTTAAAAGGCAGTAAATGAGGCTGAATGAACTGTTTCGCTGCCAGACCCATTTATTTGTCTCCATCAGAAGACGTCCCACTCCTAATAGTTAGGCTATGAAACGTAATACCGATAGTCTAATATAATGGGCCACGTGAATCTCCGGTAATTTAACCTATTTCTTAGGTTATTTTTGCGCATTTTGTTATTGCCTATCCCTTACTTTATGTTCGATTCGGCTATACAGGAGTTATGTCCCGGATCAAGTTGAGCCGGTACAGTAAGTATAGTAAACACAGACAGCAACAAGCAAAGCAAGTCCAGTTTTCTAAATATTTCTGAGAATGTCCTCTTTCAGATGCCCCAACCGTTCAAATGTAAAACGTCATAAATCCATCAGATTGTCGGTGATCCAACGTTGTAAATCATCATTTGTCAAAACACAGTTTTAGTTCAACTTCAAATCAGTGATGCTCAGCCTCTGAACGTCTATTTTATTATGTTTTACAAGTTTGAGACCCGTATCTAGGAGAGTAGATGAAGGGACATGTTCATGATTCTTCATCTAGTAGTATTTCAGTGATTCCATGGCAAGTCAGCTGCGTCACATACGCCTTAAATATCATTGCGGGACTGCGATTGGGTTTGGCACCAGTTATGGCGGGAGCTGAAGGGAGACGGCCAGAAAGCCAGCGGGAGAGGGCGGCTGCGGTATGAAGAAATCAGTCCGGCGCAGACCTCTACAGTACTATGGTGTCAGAAGATTAACAGTGGTGGAAGCCCATAGCTAGCTGGCTAACAGAACAGAGCTCTGGGAGAGGCCCAACTTTTCAGAGCCCAATAAACCCAGACATACAGATGGATAGAGTATTAACATCCAGTGGTAGATGAACACTGTGGGATCCATAGTGAACAACGTAACCCTTGACTTTAGGCCCCTTTTATGAAGGGGGCTCCCGAGTGGCGCAGCGGTCTAAGGCACTGCATCTCAGTGCAAGAGGCGTCACCACAGTCTCTGGTTTGAATCCAGGGTGAATCACATCCGGCTGTGATTGGGAGTCCCACAGGGCAGAGCACAATCGGCCGAGCGTTGTCCGAGTTTGGCCGGGGTAGGCCGTCATTGTAAATAAGTATTTGTTCTGAACTGACTTGCCTAGTTAATGAATTAAATCATAATAATAAAATATGAAGGCTAATGCATCGTCAGATCCCTTATAGGCAGTCATGAACATGATGCTTCCTGTGTTTCACATCTAGGCTATATTTCAGTTTTCTATGACACCTAAAAGAAACACATGGGAAAATGTTGGGGGAATTTCAAAGTCAGGTGTGTGTTTAGAAATCATGAAGAGAATACAGGGCATTAGTGATTCTACTGAGAAAGCTGGTGAATGTGCCTCCGTTTGCCCACTTGTGACATGTGCTGTCGTCACAGATGACAGTAGTGGGAGGTCTCGTACCAACACTATAGAGAGGTCTCTGTGAGTGAAGCCTGAACGTGGGTTGGCAGAGGGACTCTGCAGTTTGCACTTTGTCTCTTGTCTGCACTGCTGCCAAAAAGGACAGAGAGATGGAAAAGAAAGTGAAAAATGAGAGAAACATTTTAGAAATCCCCTTTAGTGCATATGCCATTTTAATATGGACATTATGTGTTTGGGTAAAATAATGTTTGACAGCACTAACAAACTTAAAAATACAGTAGAGTGTTATTTTGTAGAATGGCAGCAAAGCTCTAATATAGCTATTTTTCGATATTCCTTAATTAAATTGAATAAAAGCCCTCAGTTGGGATCCACAGCTGATGCAGATAAGCGCTGTGGTTCAATCTGTACTGCTAGTATTCAATGTGAGTAGGCCCGAGCCAACGTGATGCGAGATGGCTAGTTTTGACAAGGACCATTTATAGCAAAATCAAATAAATTAGGGGAAAATGTCAAATGCCTCTTTAATCTGCCATAATAATGGCATACAGGTCAGCAATGTTTGACATATAGCCCTTTCCTTGGGTCTACACACTCATCCACACACACGCGCACGCGCACACAACACAACCCCAGACACCCCCTGTCCTGTCAGGCAGGCAGGTAAACTAGAGGTCAGGGATTATCCAGGGATAGCCAGGGCCTTACACACTCCCTGTGTGTGCAAATCCACCCACCGCCGGCTGTGTTTATGAAAACATTCCCTAAAGCCCTTGCTAAATATTACATAGGCTTCCAAAACAGGACGTCATGCAGTGCAGAGCAGTGATTTGGTGGGGCTGGGTTTTTTTTACGCGTCTGTCTGGCCTATTGAAAGAGAAAGTGTGTGTGTGCGTGTTTGTGTGTGCGTGCGTGCGTGCACAAATCTGTATGTCCATGTGAGTGTTACATCTACGTACAGTATGACGACTCTACAAACTTCATGCCTTCCCTCTCTTGAGACACTCCTAGCCCTCAGGTGACGTTATTGACTCAATTGCTGCTTCTGTTTCCCTTCCTACCTGGCTTCCTTTTCTCTTCTTCATTGTCTCCGCATGAATAAACTCCTGTCACTTAAATTCTCTGCCCACAGTACAAGTTTGCTTGAACTCCCTCCAAAAGTCACTGTCTGAGAAGCAATTCAATCAAATGTCACAGTGTCTGAATGGAATTGCCATTAATGGTAGGACTAATTAGCTTCAGCTTGCCCCATTCTACATTCTAAAAATGCTCCATTCTAATTATGAAATAGTTTTTTCATGTTATGATTTCTGTTACTGAACAGTTTAAACATATGTTATGATTGCTAGCAGCAGAAACATTCTGCTTCAAATCTTAGGATGTTTTGTCTTCGAACCATTTATCTGGGGTTCTCCAAAAATAATGCAAGTTTGCTCCAATTGTGCTGCATCCACTCACTATGGTAAAAACATTGTACATTTTTATTTCACCTTTATTTAACCAGGTAGGCCAGTTGAGAACAAGTTCTCATTTACAACTGCAACCTGGCCAAGATAAAGCAAAGCAGTGCGACACAAACAACAACAGAGTTACACATGGAATAAACAAACGTACAATAGAAAAAAATCTATATACAGTGTGTGTAAATGAGGTAAGATTAGGGAGGTAAGGCAATACATAGGTGGTAGTGGCAAAGTAATTACAATTTAGAAATTAAACACTGGAGTAATAGATGTCCAGAAGATGAATGTGCAAGTAGAGCTACTGGAGCAAAAATAAATCAATGACAATATGGGGATGAGGTAGTTGGATGGGCAATTTACAGATGGGCTATGTACAGGTGCAGTGATCTGTGAGCTGCTTTGACAGCTGATGCTTAAAGTTAGTGAGGGAGATATGAGTCTCCACCTTCAGTGATTTTTGCAATTTGTTCCAGTCATTGGCAGCAGAGAACTGGAAGGAAAGGCATCCAAAGGAGGAATAGGATTTGGGGGTGATAAGTGAAATACCTGCTGGAGTGCGTGCTACGGGTGGGTGCTGCTATGGTGACCAGTGAGCTGAGATAGGCGGGGCTATACCTAGCAAAGACTTACAGATGACCTGGAGCCAGTGGGTTTGGCAACGAATATGAAGGGTGGGCCTGCCAAAGAGAGCATACAGGTCGCAGTGGTGGGTAGTATATGGGGCTTGGTGACAAAACGGATGGCACTGTGATAGACTGCATCCAATTTGCTGAGTAGAGTGTTGGAGGCTATTTTATAAATGACATCGCCGATGTCAAGGATAGGTAGGACAGTCAGTTTTACGAGGGTTTGTTTGGCAGCATGAGTGAAGGATGCTTTTTTGCAAAATAGGAAGCCGATTCTAGATGTAACTTTAGATTGAAGATGCTTAATGTGAGTCTGGAAGGAGAGTTTACAGTCTAACCAGACACCTAGGTATTTGTAATTGACCACATATTTTAAGTCAGAACCGTCCAGAGTAGTGATGCTGGACGGGCGGGCAGGTGCGGGCAGCAATCGGTTGAAGAGCATGCATTTAGTTTTACTTGCATTTATGAGCAGTTGGAGGCCACGGAAGGAGAGTTGTATGGCATTGAAGCTCGCCTGGAGGTTAGTTAACACAGTGTCCAAAGAAGGGCAGAAGTATACAGAATGGTGTCGTCTGCGTAGAGGTGGATCAGACAATCACCAGCAGCAAGAGCAACATCACTGACATATACAGAGAAAAGAGTCGGTCCGAGAATTGAACCCTGTGGCACCCCCAAAGAGACTGCCAGAGGTCCGTACAACCGGCCCTCCGATTTGACACACTGAACTCTGCCTGAGAAGTAGTTGGTGAACCAGGCGAGGCAGTCATTTGAAAAACCAAGGTTGTTGAGTCTGCCAATAAGAATGTGGTGATTGACAGTCGAAAGCCTTGGCCAGGTCGATGAATACGGCTGCACAGTATTGTCTTTTATCGATGGCTGTTATGATATCGTTTAGGACCTTGAGCGTGGCTGAGGTGCACCCATGACCAGCTTGGAAACCAGATTGCAATGTGGAGAAGGTACTTTATGTACCATATCTTGGATACAGTATGAGCTGATACCCTAGCCTGAGGAACTGTATTGACAGATTTGATTTAGTCTGTCTTCTTTGTGTGCTATTCTGTAGAGATACAATGTGTCATTTCTCATGTTTAGTCATCTCCAGCACAAATTCCAATGATCTTAACTCCTGCAAGCTGTTTACAGCAGCATTATGGGCTGCGATGATCCGATTGTCACTGAGGACTGTCTTTATTTGCTTTCAATTTCATCAGAGTCTGTCAGCTTCTGTGGTGACTCTCTTTGGGAAAGTATGGCAAAAATAGAACAGATTTTTTTGTGCATATTTCCTATCCCTCTGTCATCTCACTTTTTCTTGCTTTGTGAACTATCTTTGATTGTACAGACTACTGAGACCACAGTGCAGTAGTTATGTTGTGCAGTAGAAATGCTTCCTGTTGTTGATGAGCTGAATAAGTATCCATATATAGACATAAGCCCATCTCGTTAGAAATATGTCAGCATGTTGACATTTAACCATAGTAGCTATATGTCATTCAACGTGACATATTTGTTTTATAACACAAGAGATAGTCTGCCATACATAGGATCCTGAATATGTCTTATAGGGCAGCTGGACATGGTAATTGTAAAGCGAATGGAGTGGAAAACATAACAAGTAGTGAGTAACTATGTGGTGTTTTAGCAGAGTGGGGACAAAGAGAAGGGAATGTTATGTTGTTGATTATGTTTTGGGTGTTTTATTGTCTTGAAAAAAAGTATGTCATTTCTATTGGGCAAAGCAATGATTTATATGATCTGACAGGACAGATATATAACTGGAGGGTGATGTTGGATCGGTATTGGTGCATTTCAGTTGAATGTTGATGCACCAGGGGTATTCAACTCTTATCCTACGAGGTCTGGAGCCCGCTTGATTTCTGTTCTTGCTGATACTTAATTGCACTCACCTGGTGTCTGGTGTCCCAGGTCTAAATTGGTCCGTGATTAGGGGGGAACAATGAACAAAAGCAGTGGAAATGGCTTCGAGGTCCAGAGTTGGGTTTGAGGACACTACACCTAGACACTGCCACAAACACCCTTAGTCACCAGTACATCCAGAACCTAACAAGTATATTTTTTTTAACACAAGTTGATAGGCATATCATTGGAAAAATCTGATGTCTCAGATTTTCTCACAGAGATTTCAGAGAGTGTGACGAGCTGGATAAAACTGATCCAGATGTGTGATCCAATCCACTCCTCTTTTCATAAAACCTCATTGGACCAACCCAGCTTGTTCCCAAATCTCTCCATGTTTGGCATGACAACGGCCATATGAGTTGGCTATAGCCTATAGCACAAACAGACCTGGGACCAGGGCAGTCTATTTGAAGAAAGATAATTACGAACAGTAAGAATTCTCTGACTTGAACATTTTCACTCCCACTGTACTTTTCTGCCCAAAGCATCACCGGGGGCACACTGCCTGCCCTTCAGGACACCTACAGCGCCCAATGTCACAGGAAGTCAAAAAACATAATCAAAGACATCAACCACCCGTGCCACAGCCTGTTCACCCCGCTATCATCCAGAAGGCAAGGTCAGTACAGGTGCATCAAAGCTTGGACTGAGAGACTGAAAAACTGTTTCATTCTCAAGGCCATTAGACCATTAAATAGCCATCTCTAGCTGACTACCACCTGGTTACTCAACCCTGCACCTTAGAGGCTGCTGCCCTACATCTATAGACATGGAATCACTGGCCACCTTAATAATGGAACACTAGTCACTTGAATAATGTTTACATACTTTACTCATCTCATATGTATATACTGTATTCTAGTCAATGCCACGTCGACATTGCTCATTCTAATATTTATATATTTCTTAATTCCATTCTTTTACTTTTAGATTTGTGTATTGTTGTGAATTGTTGTGAATACTATTCCACTGTTGGAGCTAGGAGCACAAGCATTTCGCTACACCCGCAATATAATCTGCTAAATATGTGTATGGGTTCAAACTGTGAGGTTGGTGAACAAGATGAACTGTAATACATTGACATCACCTGACCTTCTCTCTAATCAGTTCCAAATGTTATCTCACTATGGACAAAACCTTCGCCCTGCAATCCACTCTACTTCCCTGTTAACAAGTGCATTTACCTAGCCCTGACCTTGCAGATATTGGATCTTGTTCACTAGGCACCAAACAGAAGGAAATTACCCAAAAACAGGGAGGGACTACTACCCAACTTGCCCAATAAGAAACGCACATTTTTGTTTTCTGTTGCGAAATCTTTAAAAATGTTTTCCATTGTGTGCCCTAATGAACAGGAGCCAGGTCTGTAAGCCTAGCTAAGTCAAGGACCGGGGTTAAGGGTGCATCAAGGATTGGTCAGGCTCAGAGGTCAAGCCTGACAGATTTCATGCTTTAATTTGGACTGTCATGCTCTAGATTACCACAGGAGATGGAGAACTCTGAGTCAACCCAAATAAGTCAACCTAGAACGATGCTGACTTTGCCAGGTTTTTCCTAACATGGTTTGTACAAATCTCAGGGTATGTTTCGTTCATGACCCTTGGACAAGTCGTCATTGTACGTAATTACAGCATGCAAAGCTAGCAAAGTAATTATGTCATCAGTTCCATTTGAGAAAGGTTGGTAGTTCATTGAACATACCATATCTCATCGCCGCAACTATTCAAAAAACTCTACAAACAATGTTTCAGTTCAGTTGACTTGGGGTTTCAGTTCTTGCTTTCTTTTTTAGGTTACACGTTATTAACTTTAGGGTTAGGATAAGGATTCGGGTTGCCGTGGCTTGTGAAAGTATTCACCCCCTTGGCATTTTTCCTAATTCTAACCTATAATTAACATTGTTTTTTTTTGTGGAGGGGGGAGGGTTGTATCATTTGATTTACACAACATGCCTACCACTTTGAAGATGCAATTGTGAAACAAACAAGAAATAAGACAAAAAAACATAACAAAAAAACATAACTATTCACCCCCAAAAGTCAATACTTTGTAGAGCCACCTTTTGCAGCAATTACAGCTGCAAGTCTCTTGGGGTAGGTCTCTATAAGCTTGGCGCATCAAGCCACTGGGATTTTTGCCCATTTTTCAAGGCAAAACTGCTCTAGTATCCTTCAAGTTGGATGGGTTCCGCTGGTGTACAGCAATAATTAAGTCATACCACAGATTCTCAATTGGAGTGAGGTCTAGGTTTTGACTTGGCCATTCCAAGACATTTAAATGTGTCCCCTTAAACCACTTGAGTGTTGTTTTAGCAGTGTGCTTAGGGTCATTGTCCTGCTGGAAGGTGAACCGCCGTCCCAGTCCAAAATCTCAGGTTTCCCTCAAGAATTTCCCTATATTTAGCGCCATCCATCATTCCTTCAATTCTGACCAGTTTCCCAGTCCCTGCCGATGAAAAATCCCGACAGCATGATGCTGCCACCACCATGCTTCACTGGTGTTCTCGGGGTGATGAGAGGTGTTGGGTTTGCGCCAGACATAGCGTTTATCTTGATGGCCAAAAAGCTCAATTTTAGTCTCATCTGACCAGAGTACCTTCTTCCATATGTTTGAAGAGTCTTCCACATGCCTTTTGGCAAACACCGAACGTGTTTGGTTATTTTTTTCTTTAAGCAATGGCTTTTTTTCTGGCCACTCTTCCGTAAAGCACAGCTCTGTGGAGTGTATGGCTTAAAGTGGTCCTATGGACAGATACTCCAATCTCTGATGTGAGCTTTGCAGCTCCTTCAGGGTTGTCTTTTGTCTCTTTGTTGCCTTTCTGATTAATGCCCTTCTTGCCTGGTCTGTGAGTTTTGGTGGGCAGCCCTCTCTTGGCAGGTTTGTTGTGGTGCCATATTCTTTCCATTTTTTAATAATGGGTTTAATGATGCTCCATGGGATGTTCAAAGTTTCTGATATTTGTTTATAACCCAACCCTGATCTGTACTTCTCCACAACTTTGTCCCTGACCTGTTTGGAGAGTCCTTGGTCTTTATGGTGCCGCTTGCTTGGTGGTGGCCCTTGCTTAGTGGTGTTGCAGAATCTGGGGCCTTTCAGAACAGGTGTATATATACTGAGATCATGTGACACTTATATTGCACACAGGTGGACTTTATTCAACAAATTATGTGACTTCTGACGGTAATTGGTTGCACCAGATCTTATTTAGGGGCTTCCTAACAAAGGAGGTGAATACATATGCACGCAGCACTTTTCCGTTTGTAATTATTTTTGAATTATTTTAAACACGTTTTTTTTTTCACTTCAACAATTTTGACTATTTTGTGTATGTCCATTACATGAAATCCAAATAAAAATCCATTTAAATTACAGGTTGTAATGCAACCTGTAATTCAGTTTTTAAAAACCTTATGGTATCAGTTTCAGATACAAAATGCTTCTTAACCTTTAAGGCCAACCTTAGCGGAGTTTCTCCAAAGCATGGTGATGCATGATCCTCGATGCAGATCTTCTAGAAGATGTGTGAGGGGGTGGGGACTAGAACTCTAGGCCCAGGGTGTGGGGCTTACTAAAGGGAGATGCCAAGCCAAGTAATCTAACAGCACCTACATGTATGATAAACTACATGTGGGTACACCATCCAGGAATGAAGGTAGGAGGAGGATGGCAGTATAATTAGCCTTTGCTTCAGACAGACTATACATTTCGGAGAGATTTAAAAGAACATTCCCTTGAAAAATCCTCATCATACAGTTATTACCACATTCCATATAATTCATAGTAAACCATTATTTGAAATATTGTTTGTGGTTAATATGAACACCCAGCCCAAACTCCATTTTCATCCTCCTACTTATTCTAAATCAAGCAAGACTTTGTTGATGACTTTCCGTGAACTTTCTGTCCCGCAGTATATTTCTGTTATCAAGGGGATTTGCTCAAAGTCAGTAAATCATTTTGTGGTGTTCCAAGACAGAGCAATGATGATCAAAGTTCTTCTTAACCCAGCTGGCTAATTATGTCATTTGAATTCAACAAATCAGTTTGACAAGAATTCAATGTATCCCAATTATGATCAATTTGTTAGGTGACGTCCTTACAACCTTAAGCCCTGCATTTAAAATGCTTAAAAGCCACATAGTTTAATACACAATTCAACCTGAGTCTATCTGTTAGTTGACAAGAATGTGCCTAGGGTAAAAAGCAGAAAATAGCCCTTTGAGAGCAGAACAGAGGGGAGCAGAGTGGAGCACGCCAAACCCTTTGAGATACAATCACATCTCCACATTTACCAGGGCAGATCTGAATGTTCTTTCTCTCTGGGCCAAGTAACCACCCAGAGGTTTAAAGGTCTAAAGCCGCCCACTTAGCAAGGCCCACCCTGGCCACTTCCTGTGGATGGCTGATCTCCTGTAGCATGTTGCTGGCCCGGGGTGAAAGTAAGACGAATCCGAGATCTGTTTGTGCTGTCTTCTGTGACAGTGAACATAGAAATTGGCAAGATTGCGGAAACAGATCTGGGACCAGGCTAGGGAGAATGTGGAGAACTGAGGAGGATGTGGGGGGCAGGTGTGTGACCTGGCCTGGGATGAGGCAGGAGTGAGCTGCCACTATGCCCTTGGCCTAGTGTGACTACACTGTTGGAGGGGAGATGTTATCGGCTGGTCCGTCCCGACAGGGGATTCTGGAACTAGGGCAGTGGGCAGCACCTCTCAGGCTAATGACACTTCTTCCTTGCTCTCCCCTGGCTGGTAATTGTTGCCTTGGCTTACAGCCTTAGACTCAAGCCCTTTGTGGTGTTCCAAGAGGCAGGAGTCATGATCAAAGTTGTTCTTAACCCAGCAATATCTTAATCGGCTAGCTAATAAACAAGGCTCTGGTTTCAGAAGGTCTTTGTGTGTGTGTGTGTGCGTGTGTCTTTGTGTGTGTGTGTGTGTGTGTGTGTGTGTGTGTGTGTGTGTGTGTGTGTGTGTGTGTGTGTGTGTGTGTGTGTGTGTGTGTGTGTGTGTGTGTGTGTGTGTGTGTGTGTGTGTGTGTGTGTGTGTGTGTGTGTAAAGCTTGCTCTTTAAGTTGGACATAACACGGGCATTTAGGTTTACCTCAGCCTAGACCTGGCTCTGTGTCTGTGCAGATGTTGGCTGTCATGCAGACTTAGCTATGATCTCTGATGACTGATGTTCACTGCAGCACTAACACATCATACAATACAGTTTGTTCATTGGGGAGGATTGAGCTGTTCCATTTATTAGAAGATATACTGTAAGACACACCTTATCTTTGTGGGATTAGAGGAAGATCTAAAACAATCTGGAGAGAATAAAATGCACAAGCTGCTCCAGCCATCCCAAAGATTCCACTGCTAGATACCAAGAGGCATGTCAAGGTGATGTGGAAAGAAAGGTATTTGAAGCGAAAAACTGACCTTCATTGAGGTTCTTGGCAACACTTTACATTAGGTTGCTTTAGTACAGCAGGGTTTCACAAACTCGGTCCTCAGTCCAAGTTTAGTTTTTTGACCGAGCACAACACAGCTGATTCAAATAAGCAACACATAATTAAGCTTTGATTATTTGCAACAGCTGTGTAGTCCTAGGGCAAAGAAAACGTCCACCCAGGGGGGGACACAAATTCCATCTTTCACAAAAAGGTTTTTTCTGTCCACAAGCTCTGATGAGCAACAGCCCTCCAGCTCTGCTATAGCTGAAGGCTATCTGAACAAACAGAACTACACAAATGTAGGTCGATGGAGGTCGAAACATTGCGCAATATGGTAATAATAGGAAGTAAGGTGCTTTGATGTGAACTCTAAATAGGCTAATATTGGATGGCATTTTAAAATCCCAAATATATATTTTATTAGGTTGTCCAACTGTCATTTCAGACCATGCCTTTTTCTCCCCAATTTCGATCTTGTCTCATCGCTGCAACTCCCCAACGGGCTCAGGAGGCGAAGGTCAAGTCATGCGTCCTCCGAAACATGACCCGCCAAACCGCGCTTCTTAACACCTGCCCATTTAACCAGGAAGCCAGCCGCACCAATGTGTCGGAGGAAAGACTGTTCAGACTGACGACCGAGGTCAGAATGCAGGCGCCGGGCCTGGGTCGCCACAAGGAGTCCCTAAAGAACAATGAGCCAAGTTAAGCCCCACTTGCCAAACCCTTCCCTAACCCAGACGATGCTGGACCAATTGTGAACCGCCCGATGGGACAACCGATCACTAGCACTGCGATGCAGTGTCTTAGACCACCGCGCGACTCGGGAGCCCCTCAGACAATATCTTAGATTCAGCTGAACACCAAGCTGCTTCTTGCGATTGAAAGTTTTCATGAAGTGTTGCCTGTATTTGTGAGAAAAAAAAGCTTCTATATATACAGCTAATATGAATCATTTAGTTTGAAATGAACTGAGCATGTGTGTGTGTGCATGCACGCAAACACACACAAACAAGCACACGCACAGAGGCCTCCATTATGATAGACAGTGGTGGTGTGAGTCAATTTATGACTCTGTGTGTCACACAAATATGCCCACACATTCTGTGTCACCACTGTCTCTGTCTGGCATATGTGGTCTTAACAGTCCACCCAACACGTGCACAAAACTCAATCTCCCTAGTGATGGTGAAAAACATGTTCCTTTTTCTCTTTCTATCCATTTCCCCTGCTCAGTTCAGCGAACTGCGATATTATAGAACAGGGTTCCCCAACTGGCCCGCGGGTGGTTTTACTTGTCCGCCCAAGTTTTCTGAGCACCAAAAAAATGTTGAATTTTTTTTTCCATTGTTGGACATAAAATGCTGTAAAAACACCCGGAAATCGGCTCCACGTGATTTTAATTCTGGAAATATGTTTACATGTATTCTCACGCATAATAGAGAGAAACGTGATCGTGTACAAATGTAAGCAAGGTTTCGAAATGAGTATGTTGTGGTCAAACATTATATCTGTTCGGGCTTCTTGGTGTCAATTTGCAGTTTACAAATGATTTTTGATTACGTTCCGACCCCCCCCCCCCCCCCCCCCCACCATCTGCTTAAGAAAACATCAGCCTGTGTCTGAATCTAGTTGCTGATCCCTGTTGTGAAACATCTTCAATATGTTCACTGTAATGACATTGTGTCACAGAGAACATATGATTTGCTTACAGGAAATAACCAGCCCCTTTGCACACATATCCTGGAAGATATACAGTGGGTGTATCTATAGGCAAACGGATACTGTAGTAGAGTGTCTATACTGTACTGTAACCCACCACAAGAGCACCGAACACACACCTGTGTTCACGTACACACCAGAGTCTTACTTACTTAAGCCAATAGACACTCGTATTCTTTTTGAAATATTGTACTGTAAATGTATAAGCAATCAGCTCACAATTGTCCCTCCTAAGTTCAAGAATGTTAATCATTTTCCACTCTGTGTTGAGTGATTTTAGAAAGTGAAAATGTCTATTTGGGTTCTCTTTGATGAGCAACAGTTAAAAGGACTTCATATGAATATGTGTAAGCATATGCAGGCCTATCTGACTGCAATGAGTGAAGGGATACCACTGTTTTAGGAAAATGTATCAAGGAATTCCTTACTTACTTATGAGTGACACGTTGCTGTCATCCCCACCTGACTAGAACATGGGCTCCCCAATGTGCCCATCCCAAGTCTGGGGTTCTGGCTGGGGTTTAGGCCTAACTCACGAGCCCCCTGTCACGACCATCAGCACAGCTGAAACAAAAGGCAGACAACCACCCACTATATTTCCTCTGATGTACTATCCAGCTGCCCACAGTGGGTTCTGTGTTGGCAGGGAAGAGCGAGTGTGTGTGTGTGTGTGTGTGTGTGTGTGTGTGTGTGTGTGTGTGTGTGTGTGTGTGTGTGTGTGTGTGTGTGTGTGTGTGTGTGTGTGTGTGTGTGTGTGCGCGTGTTGGCAGGGAGGAGCGTGAGGATTATTGCCAGCCGAGACTGAGGACATGAAATATTTATATACTAGACTGACGCTCTGCTCAGCGGTGGCAAACAAAACCCCATTTTATAGGATAGGGTTAGCACTGCTAGCCTGGTTAAACCACCACACTGAATGCCCCATCATTGGTGATGCTGCTAGTCCAGTTTAACCAGTCTGAATACTGCACTCAATAGTGATACTGCTCTCCTGGTTAAATCAGACTGAATGCTGCACTCAGTGTTGAGTCCTGAAGCACAAGCTCTATTGATTGCATTTGTTTGTATATCTGTTACGATATCGGTTTGAAAATGGATCGATTGTTGTTGTTTTTTGTTCAATAACGGCCAAACCCGAAAGGGAACAAAATGCACCAAAAGAGACCATACCAAGAGACCAGTCTGTTGGGTCAGAAATAAAAGGCCTTTGAAAATGGTTTCTAACTCTTCAGTGAGGGACCGTGGATTGCTGAAAGGGCCGTATGCCGTGTCAACAGAAAGCTGCCTGGCTGTGCGTGGCAGCAGTAATGGGAGCTCTACTCGAACTCCAACCAAAGGTGTGACTGTGGTGTGTGGATGTTAGGCTAGTTAATCCCAATGCCGTAGAGAATGGAAAAGAGGGATTAACCCATGGTCCTTCACTGAAGAGTTTAACCCTAGCCTCCCTGAGGACGGTCCCTTTCTAAAGAAACCCAATGTTGGATTGGGGAAGAACGGGAACAGCCTTGCCCTCTCTCTCTCTCTCTGTTGGGGATCCCCTCTTCTTCATTGTCCCATCACGAAGGCCAGCTGTCATTGTCCTCAGGAGGATGAAGGGATGAAGGAGGAAAATAAACCATTGATGGGTGCATCCATCTGTGTCTGTCTGTCAGCTCCCGGTGTGTTTTAAAGAGATGGACCCCCTCACTGTGGAACTCAAATGACTTCAGGGCAATAAGGGGGGTCTAAGTTGGGGATCTAAGGGGGATCAAATGGGCGATCAAATGGCTTTATCACATCTAAATGAGATGCAATTAGTCTTGATTCAGGTTTGTTATCTTACAGCCATGATGACTTTGTTAAAAAAATGTAGATAAGACATAAGACAGGGAAACTCAGGCATTGACATGACTAAGCATGGCCCATTGACAAACATGACTAAGCATGGCCCATTGGCAAACATGACTAAGCATGACCCATTGGCAAACATGACTAAGCATGGGCCATTGACAAACATTAGTAAGCAAGTGCATGTCAACGTGTATAACGTGTCTAACTATTGCGTCATGCTTAGCTAAGTGATCTTGGTCCCATTGATTACAGGTTCAATACCAATGGGTGTTAATGCAGTGCAACGATGCCAGGGTGGAACAATAACAAACTAGCCAAGCGAAAGAGAACTGAACACTAACAGCTCTTTTGTGAAAGAGCCATGTTTTCCATAGGCAGGTCAGGCGAGGTCAGTAGAGCTACGGGCATGGATCTGTATAGAACCAACTGACTTGTACAAATCAAATTAATTGTGTAGATATTGGCAGCGTTCCAATATCCATACCAGCATACCACTTCACACTTCATGCTGCGTGGTTTGCTGGTGTGGATTTCAGAATAGAGCAATATCCTCTATAAGTCCGTCCCCGTGAAGAAGATATGTGTTGTAATAACTAGACTGACGTAAATGTGCTGTGTATCAGCAAATTGAATATCCCTGACACTATCATGTAAACCACTGTGAGATAGCTAATTCACAACAACAGAAGAATCTGAGAATCTGCCCTCTAACTATTCGATCGGACAGCATAATCCACTTTTTGAATTACAGGAAGAGAATATGTATGTCAAATAAAATTGCATTTGTCACATGCGCCGAATACAACAGTTGTAGACCTTACCGTGAAATTCTTACTTACAAGCCCATAACCAACAACTCAGTTTTAAGAAAATTGTGTTAAGAAAATATTTACTAAATTAACAAAAGTAAAACATTTAGAAATAAAGTATCACAATAAAATATTAATGATGAGGCTATAAACAGGGGGTACCAGTACCGAGTCAATGTGCGGGGGTGCAGAAGTCAAGGTAATTTGTACATGTAAGTAGGAGTAAAGTGACTATGCATAGATAATAAACAGCAGGAAGCTGATGTACTGGGCTCTGTAGCGCCTTACGGTCGAGTGCCGTGCAGTTGCCATACCAGGCAGTGATGCAACTGGTCAGGATGCTCTCAATGGTGCAGCTGTAGGACTTTTGAGAATCTGTACCAAGGCCAAATCTTTTCAGTCTCCTGAGGGGGAAAAGACGTTGTTGTGTACTCTTGATGACTTTATTGGTGTGTTTGGACCATGATAGTTTGTTGGTGATGTGGACACCAAGGAACTTGGAACTCTCAACCCGCTCCACTACAGCCCCGTCGATGTGAATGGGGGCCCTGCTTTTCCTGTAGTCCACAACCTTCTCCTTTGTCTTGCTCACGTAGAAGGAGAGGTTGTTTTCCTAGCACCACACTGTCAGATCTCTGACCTCCTCCCTATAGGCTGTCTCATCATTGTCAGTGGTCAGGCCTACCACCGTTATGTTGTCAGCAAACGTAATGATGGTGTTGGAGTTGTGCTTGGCCATGCAGTCGTTGGTGAACGGGGAGTACAGGAGGGGACTGAGCACGCACCCCTGAGGGACCCCCGTGTTGAGGAGCAGCGTGGCAGATGTGTTGTTGCCTACCTGTACCACCTAGGGGCGGCCCGTCAGGAAGTTTAGGATCCAGTTGCAGAGGGGAGGTGTTTAGTCCCAGGGTCGTAGGAGAATATATGGAGAACATAATATGTTCATTAATATGTTCATTAATCATGTACCTTATGGCAGGCCTCCAAAGATGGAGAGAGAGAGAGACAGGGAGAGTGAGAGAGGAGCTGGGCCACCGCTAGCTATCTCGTTTAGACTCACTACACCTGTACTTTTTTATGAGAGACTGAGAGGGGATGGCAACAACAGAGCCTCTTCACAGAGCTCATTCTTCTCACAGCTGTAGAGGACTGTTCTGTAGGTGGTCCCGTTCCCCACACACACCTGCTTGAATGTGGATAACCGGGCCTTCACCACGCTGTGCTGAGCAGAGCAGCTGCAGCACAATAGCAGGGCTGATATTTAGAGCTGGGTCTGACATCGTTTAACACCCATGCTTTAACAGTATCACTGCATGAAAGGTATTTGTGCGGTTTGGCCCCGGGCAGGTAATGTCAGCTGTATGCCATAGCCTTGTGGAGTTAGGCTAAAGCTGGCGATCAAAACACATTGCTGATAAGGCTAATGTTGGAGCTGATTGATGGCAATAGAGATCCTTTTTTTCAGGTGTGGAACTAATTCCACATATGTGACTGGCTCTGACAAACAGACGCTTGAGGGGGCAAAATCTACATTTAGATTTTACATTTCATCATAGTAGGCTGAACTAACGTGTTAGTAATGTGTGGTGGATGTCATGATGTGGTTGACTCACCTCGAGTGGTTAGGGGTTGGAGGGGGGTGTCCATGGCCAACTGTTCTCCCGACTGTGGTCACCATAGAGGTCTGTCTCGGTCTAAGCCCTGTGGCCCAGTGGATGTTGTCCACACCCCTCCCTACCTGGAAGTGAGTTATACTGTCAGCAGCTTCTGTGAGTGGCCGGATCCTACCCTTTCATCCTGGGATGACGACTCAGAGGTCGGGAAAGACTGGGAGAGCATTCCCAGCTCCACCTCTCCACCCACTTTACAATCAACTCTTAATCAATGAGCAATGGTTGGTCGTGGGACACATTGAACGTATCATGCTACTTCAATGGCTATTGTGCCTTTTCAATTGATGATGGTTTATGACAAATTCAAGGATGCTGGACACATCTGATGGAAATGAACCTCCTATTGGTAGTGGTGAGAGGTTAGCATGTCTTAGGCCTAAGTTTCCGCTTATGTTTCCGACATTATGGCAGGCTATTTGTTAGTCAACATCTCTATAATTAGATATGTGAAATAACACATATGGAATCATGTAGTAACCCAAAAAAGTGATAAACAAATCGAAATATATTATGTATTTTCTATTTCTTCAAAGTAGCCACCCTATGCCTTTTTTGGTCATTGTCCTGATGAAAAACAAACGATAGTCCCACTAAGCGCAAACTAGATGGGGTGGCGTATCGCTGCAGAATGCTGTGGTTGCCATGCTGGTTAAGTATGCCTTGAATTCTAAATAAATCACCAACAGTGTCAACAGCAAAGATCCCACACCTTAACACCTCCTCCTCCGTGCTTCACAATGGGAACCACACATGTGGAGATCATCCATTCACTTACTCTGCATCTCACACGGCGGTTGGAACCAAAAATCTATAATTTGGACTCATCAGACCAAATTACAGATTTCCACCTGTCTAATGTCGATTGCTTGTGTTTCTTGGCCCAATCAAGTCTCTTCTTCTTATTGGTGTCCTTTAGTAGTGGTTTCTTTGCAGAAATTTGACCATGAAGGCCTGATTCACACAGTCTCCTCTGAACAGTTGATGTTGAGATGTGTATGTTTCTTTAACTCTATGAAGCATTTATTTGGGCTGCAATTTCTCAGGCTGGTATCTCTAATGAACTTATGCTCTGAAGCAAAGGTAACTCTGGGTCTTCCTTTCCTGTGGCAGTCCTCATGAGAGCCAGATTGATCATAGCGCTTGATGGTTTTTGTGACTGCATTTGAAATGTTCTGCATTGACTGACCTTCATGTCTTAAAGTATTGATGGAATGCCATTTCTCTTTGCTTATTTGAGCTCTTCTTGCCATAATATGGACTTTGTCTTTAACCTCTTCATCCTACCCCCTCCTTTTTTGAAAATTCTGTTAAAAATCGCGCAACTTTTCAGCGTCCTGCTACTCATGCCAGGAATATAGTATATGCATATGATTAGTATGTGTGGATAGAAAACACTCTGAAGTTTATAAAACTGGTTAAATCACGGCTGTGACTATAACAGAGCGTGTGTTTCATTGAAAAACGCAAGAAAAACTGCTCTCTGAAAGCAAAAAATAATTTCCATAAGTCACTTCCACCAGTTGTTAAAGGAGAACAGAATTTAATGGGAATTTGCCTGCACCATCTACAAATTCCGCACGATGGCGCCATTGTACTAATTTTCAATCGAATTAATTGTTGGAAAATCCATCTGTCTGACCCCAAGTTCTCCAGTCTTCACCCGGATGCAGTTTAGCGAGAGATCAGATTGCATTGTTGTTGAAGTGAGGACCTATTGAAGAGACATCGCCCTGTAATCGTTTTGATAGATTATAAACGTTTACTAATACCTAAAGTTGGATTACAAAAGGATTTCGAAGTGTTTTGTGAAAGTTTATCGTCGACTTTTTTAATTTTAAAAAATTACGCAGCGTTTAAAAACGATGATTTTTTCTGAATGACAAAGATCCCATACAAAGCTATTTTGGGTATATATGGACCGATTTAAACGAAAAAAAGACCCAATAGTGATGTTTATGGGGCATATAGGAGTGCCAAGAAAGAAGCTCGTCTAAGGTAATGAATGTTTTATATTTTATTTCTGCGTTTTGGGTAGCGCCGTCTATCGCAAAATCTGTTGTTTACGTGTCGAGCTGGCATTTTGGGGGGTGCATGCTATCAGATAATAGCTTCTGATGCTTTCGCCGAAAAGCATTTTAAAAATCTGACTTGCTGGCTAGGTTCACAACGAGTGTAGCTTTAATTTAATACCCTGCTTGTGAATTTTGATCAAGGTTTGAGTTTTAACGAGTACATTTAGCATTTAGCGTAGCGCATTTGCATTTCCAGGTGCCTACTTGGGACATATGCGTCTCAAGTAGGGGCAAGAAGTTTTAACCAAATAGGGCTATCTTCTGAATACCAACCCTACCTTGTTACAACACAACTGATTGGCTCAAACGCATTAAGAAGGAAAGAAATTCCACAAATGAACTTTTAACAATGCACACATGTTAATTGAAATGCATTCCATAGAGATGGTTGAGAGAATGCCAACTGTATGCAAAGCTGTCATCAAGGCAAAGGGTGGCTACTTTGAAGAATCTCAAATACAAAACATACATTTTGATTTGTTTTACACTTTTTTGGTTACTACATGATTCCATATGTGTTATTTCATAGGTTGATGTCTTCACGATTATTCTACAGTGTAGAAAATAGTACAAATAAAGAAAAAACCTTGAATGAGTAGACGTATCCAAACTTTTGACTGGTACTTTATCTAATTATAGAGATGTTGACTAACAAATAGCCTGCCAAAATGCCGGAAACTTTAGCGGAAACTTAGGCCTAAGACATGCTAACCTCTCACCATTACCAATAGCAGTGGAGGTTAGCATGTTTTGGGGGTATAATTTTGACCCTCTGTAACTTTGTCACTAATCATTATTCATAATTAATTCAGGATTATCCATAATCATGGTAGCATCCACATACATTTGGAAGTGTTTAGAAACATATGCTGTTCTTATTTATAATTAAAGTGACTCAAAATGACACAATACATTATTTACCATTCATTTCCATTGGGCACAAAATGATCTGAAACACAACCAAAACAAATAGCAAATGATTCAACAAGTTTGTAGAGTCACAGGCTTGATGTAGTCATTGTGTGCTGGGAATATGGAACCAAATACTAAACTTGACTACTTTATTTATAAGAATCTTTAGGGGTGTCATTCATTTTGACCCCTACCTTTGAAATTCATTTTACATTTTTTGTTCAACCAAAATCTTTTCTCTGAGCAATTGTACTACTGTAAAATAATATAATTTCCCCCTTTTTTCAAATCAAATCAAATCAAATCAAATTTTATTTGTCACATACACATGGTTAGCAGATGTTAATGCGAGTGTAGCGAAATGCTTGTGCTTCTAGTTCCGACAATGCAGTAATAACAAGTAATCTAACTAACAATTCCAAAACTACTGTCTTGTACACAGTGTAAGGGGATAAAGAATATGTACATAAGGATATATGAATGAGTGATGGTACAGAGCAGCATAGGCAAGATACAGTAGATGGTATCGAGTACAGTATGTACAAATGAGATGAGTATGTCAACAAAGTGGCATAGTTTAAAGTGGCTAGTGATACATGTATTACATAAGGATACAGTCGATGATATAGAGTACAGTATATACGTATGCATATGAGATGAATAATGTAGGGTAAGTAACATTATATAAGGTAGCATTGTTTAAAGTGGCTAGTGATATATTTACATCATTTCCCATCAATTCCCATTATTAAAGTGGCTGGAGTTGAGTCAGTGTCAGTGTGTTGGCAGCAGCCACTCAGTGTTAGTGGTGGCTGTTTAACAGTCTGATGGCCTTGAGATAGAAGCTGTTTTTCAGTCTCTCGGTCCCAGCTTTGATGCACCTGTACTGACCTCGCCTTCTGGATGATAGCGGGGTGAACAGGCAGTGGCTCGGGTGGTTGATGTCCTTGATGATCTTTATGGCCTTCCTGTGACATCGGGTGGTGTAGGTGTCCTGGAGGGCAGGTAGTTTGCCCCCGGTGATGCGTTGTGCAGACCTCACTACCCTCTGGAGAGCCTTACGGTTGAGGGCGGTGCAGTTGCCATACCAGGCGGTGATACAGCCCGCCAGGATGCTCTCGATTGTGCATCTGTAGAAGTTTGTGAGTGCTTTTGGTGACAAGCCGAATTTCTTCAGCCTCCTGAGGTTGAAGAGGCGAGGAGAGGGCTCAGAACGCACCCTTGTGGGGCCCCAGTGTTGAGGATCAGCGGGGAGGAGATGTTGTTGCCTACCCTCACCACCTGGGGGCGGCCCGTCAGGAAGTCCAGTACCCAGTTGCACAGGGCGGGGTCGAGACCCAGGGTCTCGAGCTTGATGACGAGCTTGGAGGGTACTATGGTGTTGAATGCCGAGCTGTAGTCGATGAACAGCATTCTCACATAGGTATTCCTCTTGTCCAGATGGGTTAGGGCAGTGTGCAGTGTGGTTGAGATTGCATCGTCTGTGGACCTATTTGGGCGATAAGCAAATTGGAGTGGGTCTAGGGTGTCAGGTAGGGTGGAGGTGATATGGTCCTTGACTAGTCTCTCAAAGCACTTCATGATGACGGAAGTGAGTGCTACGGGGCGGTACTCGTTTAGCTCAGTTACCTTAGCTTTCTTGGGAACAGGAACAATGGTGGCCCTCTTGAAGCATGTGGGAACAGCAGACTGGTATAGGGATTGATTGAATATGTCCGTAAACACACCGGCCAGCTGGTCTGCGCATGCTCTGAGGGCGCGGCTGGGGATGCCGTCTGGGCCTGCAGCCTTGCAAGGGTTAACACGTTTAAATGTCTTACTCACCTCGGCTGCAGTGAAGGAGAGACCGCATGTTTTCGTTGCAGGCCGTGTCAGTGGCACTGTATTGTCCTCAAAGCGGGCAAAAAAGTTATTTAGTCTGCCTGGAAGCAAGACATCCTGGTCCGTGACTGGGCTGGATTTCTTCCTGTAGTCCGTGATTGACTGTAGACCCTGCCACATACCTCTTGTGTCTGAGCCGTTGAATTGAGATTCTACTTTGTCTCTGTACTGGCGCTTAGCTTGTTTGATAGCCTTGCGGAGGGAATAGCTGCACTGTTTGTATTCGGTCATGTTACCAGACACCTTGCCCTGATTAAAAGCAGTGGTTCGCGCTTTCAGTTTCACACGAATGCTGCCACCAATCCACGGTTTCTGGTTAGGGAATGTTTTAATCGTTGCTATGGGAACGACATCTTCAACGTACGTTCTAATGAAGTCGCACACCGAATCGGCGTATTCGTCAATGTTGTTGTCTGACGCAATACAAAACATCTCCCAGTCCACGTGATGGAAGCAGTCTTGAAGTGTGGAGTCAGCTTGGTCGGACCAGCGTTGGACAGACCTCAGTGTGGGAGCCTCTTGTTTTAGTTTCTGTCTGTAGGCAGGGATCAACAAAATGGAGTCGTGGTCAGCTTTTCCGAAAAGGGGGCGGGGCAGGGCCTTATATGCGTCGCGGAAGTTAGAGTAACAATGATCCAAGGTCTTTCCACCCCTTTTGCATACAATATACTGTAGCTCAGTATTGGAATTATTTATTTTATACAGTCATTGTTGGTCTTTATCAAGGGTGTCAATTTGGGACCCGACTCTAGAGCGTATTTTCTATATTTGCAGATTAGGTTCGAGTGCAGGCCTCAGATTTGTATTTTATACCATATAGTCGGGCGGTTGCGGCTGGGTTATTATTAATTGTGGGCGGCTGTGGATCAACAAACAGCTGACCACTAGAAGGCGCGCCTCACACTTTGAAAACCTCCGCTCTCTACCTTTGCTCTCCCTTTATTGCTCGTTTTGTCACGTAAACCGAAGTGGCGGTTTATGTGGCAAAACATCTTTCTGTGGTGTAATGATCATACACATTTAAATGAATTGCTTCAACCTGCATCTATTCAACTTCAATAACATGCTCATAAAGTATCTCAGCCCCCTGCCAGCACAGCCCTGTGTTAGGCGACTAGTGTATGTGTCTGTGTGTTCCATTTGTCTCTGTGGATCAGATGTCCCAGGCCAGGGAGTGGGACATCACTAGTCTTCCTTATATGGGCTCGAGCAGGGCGAGCAGCAGAGCCTGTATAACCAAGCCCTACTAAACCTGTCCCTTTTATTTACATGTGCGTGTGTGCATGCATGACTGTGTGTGTGTGTGTGTGTCTGTTGCTGCTTTGATATATGCTCCAGGGATATACTGTAAAGTCCAGATACTTTGACTGTCTCTACTGTCTCACAGACAGCCATCTTGATTTATCATGTCATCTGTGCTGAGACTAACTGAAGTCAGGCAGCAGCAACAGTAGCAGCAGTCAAATATGAGCTATGATTTGCCCCGTTTTATATTTTTTTCTCATAACCTGGGTGGTATTGTGAGAAATGTGTTGTTGGAACTGTCATTGTTTAATGGAACTGTTTTATCAAACTATAATTCCCATAAAGCCATGCTTCTCCTCTTTCTAGCATCGTAGGCAATCTCACATAGCATACATAGCAGCTGATTTGTTCAGTTTTGTCTGTTTTTTTTTATCAAGTCAATGTTTTGTATCTAGCATTTCATTTAGTATGTACCGGCCATGTGAAATAATCATTTTCGATACGGTGTCCATATTAAGACAGTCACACATCCATGGAACTTGGGTTAGTGTCACTGGCAGTTTGGACTTGGTGTCATTAACGCTTGAAGTAGGAGTCCTAATATGGACACCGTACTCCTGGTCCTGGGGGATTTTCTCTTCAGATTTGGCCATGTGACCACTTGAGCAAACATGTATTTAGAGGAGCGGTTGTAAGAACAGAACCCTTATTCAGACCAGCAGCAACACTAGGGCAGCAGACTCTGCAGTCTCCCCTAGCCTAGTCATCCCTTTAAATGTATCTCTACAACTCAACAGAACATGTCCTTTGATCCTACCTACATATATTGCTCTGTGTCTTGAGTTTTCTATATCACTTTGCTCATTGTGTATTCATGAACAAGGTTCCATATCTTCCTGAGACCCAGCAATTCATTTTTGTCCTCTCTAGTGAACATCAATTCTTGTTCAGTATCTCTGAGGCCATACAATCCACTGTAATAAGTCTTGTTGTCCCTTTGAGAGGATATTCTGGGCTTTTCAATGATGCAGTATCACTTGTGGGGGTGTGACCTTGACAACTTTTTCTTCCTGGTTCTTTAAAAAATGGCTGCCGTCAAAATTAGCAGTGAAGAAGTGTGTGTAATTATGAATGATCATTTTTTCAGAGTTTGATATTCAAATTGTTTCTAGTAAGTGAAGACCTCAGGAATAGTTAAGTCGTCAAGACTGTGTAATAATTTTTTTCACATGGCATAATAACTAAATAAGAGCTTATCAAGAAATGTCCTCTGTAGTGGACACCCGGATGCCGTAACTATCTTTCTCACTTATTGTACCCATTGACTGTAATGCAATTTTTTCTCTCACATTTACATCCTAATGACCACTACAGAGGACAATTTTGCACTTACAATTAAAGATAAATACCAATATTTTTTTTTATTCATGCTAGGTAGCACAAAGTACACTTAGCCATTTTTCTAAGTCTCCCAGAGACAATATAACATGATTAAAAGCTTACTTTATAAGTGCAACACTAATGGGAACTTAAAGGTAACAGGATTGTGGTTCCGTTTGTCAGTAGCAGCTCATTTCAGAGGCTTTTAGGGGTTTTAATTATCACTCACAGTTCCCAGACCAGTCTAGCCTGGGTCAATTAAAAATTCTGTATGGTTTTCTGTAGAAATTAGTGCTCTCAAGTGTGTGTGTGTGTGTGTGTGTGTGTGTGTGTGTGTGTGTGTGTGTGTGTGTGTGTGTGTGTGTGTGTGTGTGTGTGTGTGTGTGTGTGTGTGTGTGTGTGTGTTCGCAGGAAACTCACATCTATCAAACTAACAACCCTGTCCATTTAGGCTCTTGACAAAACACTACAGGACTCACTGAGTAATCTGATTGGTTGACACTGAATGCTGCTAAGAACAACTTTAAACTGAAGTACTAGTGTGAATGGAATGAGTATTCTGTATTATGGTAAGGCCTTCTCACCTAGAAAAGTTTTGATGAAACGATGTTGAAAAGACGACTATGCCTGAAGTCCAATCTATGATCAGGTTTTGTTTGAACGTGAAAGTTGAAAATACCTATTTTCCAAAGACTTCAAAACAACTTATTTTCAATGTACTTGCAGCCAATACACATGGATGCAGTATAAAAAAAAGGAAAATGTTTATTAATCAAATTGTATTACTCACACGCTGAATAAAACAGGTGTAGGTAGACCTTACAGTGAAATGCTTACTTACGAGCCCCTAATCAACAATGCAGTTAAAAATAAAATAAGAGTAAGAATAAGAAATAAAAGTAACGTGTAATTAAAGAGCAGCAGTAAAATAACAATAGCGAGACTATATACAGGGGGTACCAGTACAGAGTCAATGTGCGTAGGCACCGGTTAGTTCAAGGTAATATGTACATGAAGGTAGAGTTATTAAAGTGACTATGCATAGATGATAAAAACAGAGAGTAGCAGCAGTGAAAAAGAGGGGGAAGTTTGGGGGGGGGGTCAATGCAAATAGTCTGGGTAGCCATTTGATTAGATGTTCAAGAGTCTTATGGCTTGGAGGTAGAAGCTGTTTAGAAGCCTCTTGAACCTAGACTTGGCACTCCGGTACTGCTTGCCGTGCGGTAGCAGAGAGAACAGCCTATGACTAGGGTGGCTGGGGTCTTTGACAATTGCAAATAGTCTGGGTAGCCATTTAACAATCATACACTGTCTACAGTATCACTCCAGTATTTACATACAGTATTTCTTTAAACATTCAAGTGCTAATTCTCTTTATTCCACTACTGAAGAAGCATGAATCAAATCATCCTACTTATTCATATTTCATATTTTGGACATCCAGCATGACAAAATATATTTTTTATTATTATTTATCTATTATTTATTGACTATTCGAAACATACAATATACTTGCAGTGAAGCCACTCTATAACTACATCATACCAGTTATCCAACAACCACATCATACCAGTTATCCAACAGATTCCCATTCAGAGCGACACACAGAAGCATCCAGGGTCAATGCCCTGCTCAATGGCATGTTGACCGATCTACCACCAGGCCAAAAAAAACGAACCCTCCAAGATCTCCCCCACAGTTCCCCAATAGCTGCCCCTCAACCAATCGAGACCCCTCCCACAGTCCCCCCGAGTATTTTTTATTTGTATATTTTTAAATACAATTCAGTCCAATCCTCACCCCCAAAGAACCCCCCAATGCACTAACAACCAAGAGAATGAACCAAAGAGAAAAAAGGAACTAAAGAGAAAAAGACAGCAAAGAACAATGCAAAAAAATAATTTAGAAAGATAATACATTTAAAACAAAGGACATCAAGGACAACTAAAATCATAACAGCAATGCCAACTGTATATGTTTGTGTGCATGTCTGGCACTATTACATGTATGTGTGTGTTCTTGTATGTGTTTATTTGAATGAGTGTGTGTACAGTGCCTTGCGAAAGTATTCGGCCCCCTTGAACTTTGCAACCTTTTGCCACATTTCAGGCTTCAAACATAAAGATATAAAACTGTATTTTTTTGTGAAGAATCAACAACAAGTGGGACACAATCATAAAGTGGAACGACATTTATTGGATATTTCAAACTTTTTTAACAAATCAAAAACTGAAAAATTGGGCGTGCAAAATTATTCAGCCCCCTTAAGTTAATACTTTGTAGCGCCACCTTTTGCTGCGATTACAGTTGTAAGTCACTTGGGGTATGTCTCTATCAGTTTTGCACATCGAGAGACTGAAATGTTTTCCCATTCCTCCTTGCAAAACAGCTCGAGCTCAGTGAGGTTGGATGGAGAGCATTTGTGAACAGCAGTTTTCAGTTCTTTCCACAGATTCTCGATTGGATTCAAGTCTGGACTTTGACTTGGCCATTCTAACACCTGGATATGTTTATTTTTGAACCATTCCATTGTAGATTTTGCTTTATGTTTTGGATCATTGTCATGTTGGAAGACAAATCTCCGTCCCAGTCTCAGGTCTTTAGCAGACTCCATCAGGTTTTCTTCCAGAATGGTCCTGTATTTGGCTCCATCCATCTTCCCATCAATTTTAACCATCTTCCCTGTCCCTGCTGAAGAAAAGCAGGCCCAAACCATGATGCTGCCACCACCATGTTTGACAGTGGGGATGGTGTGTTCAGCTGTGTTGCTTTTACGCCAAACATAACGTTTTGCATTGTTGCTAAAAAGTTACATATTGGTTTCATCTGACCAGAGCACCTTCTTCCACATGTTTGGTGTGTCTCCCAGGTGGCTTGTGGCAAACTTTAAACGACACTTTTTATGGATATCTTTAAGAAATGGCTTTCTTCTTGCCACTCTTCCATAAAGGCCAGATTTGTGCAATATACGACTGATTGTTGTCCTATGGACAGAGTCTCCCACCTCAGCTGTAGATCTCTGCAGTTCATCCAGAGTGATCATGGGCCTCTTGGCTGCATCTCTGATCAGTCTTCTCCTTGTATGAGCTGAAAGTTTAGAGGGACGGCCAGGTCTTGGTAGATTTGCAGTGGTCTGATACTCCTTCCATTTCAATATTATCGCTTGCACAGTGCTCCTTGGGATGTTTAAAGCTTGGGAAATCTTTTTGTATCCAAATCCGGCTTTAAACTTCTTCACAACAGTATCTCGAACCTGCCTGGTGTGTTCCTTGTTCTTCATGATGCTCTCTGCGCTTTTAACGGACCTTTGAGACTATCACAGTGCAGGTGCATTTATACGGAGACTTGATTACACACAGGTGGATTGTATTTATCATCATTAGTCATTTAGGTCAACATTGGATCATTCAGAGTTCCTCACTGAACTTCTGGAGAGAGTTTGCTGCACTGAAAGTAAAGGGGCTGAATAATTTTGCACGCCCAATTTTTCAGTTTTTGATTTGTTAAAACAGTTTGAAATATCCAATAAATGTCGTTCCACTTCATGATTGTGTCCCACTTGTTGTTGATTCTTCACAAAAAAATATAGTTTTATATCTTTATGTTTGAAGCCTGAAATGTGGAAAAAGGTCGCAAAGTTCAAGGGGGTCGAATACTTTCGCAAGGCACTGTACATGAATGTGTACAAACACCTGCACGGCATCAGCCTCAGGCAAACCGGCATTAGTTGTAAAAACACTGCCACTTAGTATACTTTTAATTATGTTTTATTTTGACTTAAAAATATATATATATAATAATCTTTGACCATCATTCTCTCTCTCACACAGCAACTCCACTCCCACTTGTCTCCAATTCCACATACCAACCCTCAGCTTCCCTCAGCCCATTCCATCTATCTCTGCTGGCCACCCACTTCGGGTTTCTTCTATGCAGCACATATCTTTCAACTGTGCTGTGATGTTTAATGTACTATTTCAATCTATCTAATCGAATAGAATCCACAGATTGCGAGTTGAAGATAAATACTTTTACTAAGAGTATTAGTATATTAGTAATTGACTGACCCGGTCTCTCCAGATCTCCTAACAGTACTCTTTCTAGGGTCAATTTTAGATCAATGCTATGCATTTTCAGCATTCCTGAACCTGAGACCAGAAACAGGCTACCTGAGGGCAATACCAAAATAAATGGTCTATTGATTCTGTATCCTCACAACAAAATCTGCAGCGCTTCGATGATTTTATGCCCCAAATATTCAACATTTTGCTTTGGCAAGAATTCTAATTCTAATTTTAGCTGAAAAGCACAGTCTTGAATCTTGCGTTGTTTTATATATCAACTCATACACCCTCTATACCATGGAATCGTGACATCAAAAATCTCTTCCCAACTATTTTGCAATCTGTATGGCAAAGATACATTTTTTATTACTAAATGCCTCACCATTAATTTAATTATTGCCAATACATATTAAGAAAGGGGATTGCGTTGAGTTTTGATATGAACATTTCATGTAACATTTAGTAATCATTATTATTTATGCAACCAACAGAGAATTGATTTGTACAAGCTTATATTTTGGGTTGGGCATACTCCTTTAATCACTGGCATCAACATACTGATATTGAGACACTCCCCCACCATGCGCCTCACACGCACTATGGTGCTCTCCAGGTGGCTATGCAATCCTCCCAGCATACATTGCAGTAGCTCTGACAGGGGGAAGGACATCAGGGTCGTGATCATTAGGCACCAAACAGAAGAAAACTGACGGGACTATATGGACACGTCCCATAACAAAACTCTCATTGTTGGGTTTTTTCCATTTCTCAAATTAACAAATGGACAGGTCTCTGATCGTGTGACATAATACTGTGCCATAGTGTTGGGGGTGTTACTTGAGCGTAGCTCCTGTACTGTAGCTCTGCATCACACAGTAGCCCCACGTACAGCATCAGAGCCTGGTTCACATAGAGCTGCTGCTCCAGAGGGGGTTGGCCCACACGCACGCACACAGTCACACACGCAGTCAACAACATTGTAATTAAATACACATCATCACAACACTCACCTGTATCAGTAGTGGCCTCTCTCTGTCCTGAGCCAGGTAGCCTAGAAGAATCCTGCAAACACAAGTCTGGGAATGAAGTTGAAGACTTCAGCTATGACAGAGGCTTTTTCAATTCAAACAATGATAGACTGACTACACTCATAGTACAGAATGAATGACTGACTGCCCAGTTCACCATCAGTTCACTGTCTCACCTCATACTTGTATTGGAGCAGCAGCAGTTTATGGGTGATAACAAACTGGGCCTTTTTGTTCCTCAAAACCAGGTTCCCCATGATCCTTGAGCTCTGTCAGTCCCGGAGGAAAAAGAAGACTTGCTTTACAAGAGAAAGAGATGGGACAAAGACACAGACTGTTTTTGACACCTTTTGATAGCTAGAAGTTATCTCCCCATCCCTTACCTGATGACAGCCTGCACCGGCCCAGTGAGCACTCCTTCCAGCCAGCACCCCGGGACGTTCTCCAGCAGCTTCCAGCACACCATGTCTGAGCGTGTGCAGGAGGAGAAGAGAGGGGCCAGCACTTCAAACACTAAACCTGCAGCAAGAGACACACAATCATGTAAGATGACACAATGGAAAAGTGTTGCAGTTGACAATCATCAGTGCAGGAGGAACACATCATGCTGAATGCAGCCTAGCTTAGCACTGTGTCCCTGAACACAGGCCTTCCCCAATGCATGGGACACAAACATTAGGGAGCCGTCATTTCCATCTGGTAACAACAGTGAGTGACATACAGAACAACATACATGCTTGATGTAAACAGTTAAAAGTTAAAAACAGCAATAAATAGGCCCATAATCAGAATGTAATATACTGCGTTAAATAATTACTATGTTCTGCATTATATCAATTAGACATACAGATGGATGGATATACAAACCTCTAGGAGCCTGAGAGGTTCTCTCTAGAGCTGTTTAAGGATGTTTATAAAACCCAATAAAAAGCTTAGTCCCCCCCGCCCATAATCAAACAGAAGATATCCTCTATTTGGTAAAAGACCAAGTCCATTTTCTAAATGTTTGATTTTTAGTTCCAACCAAGTAGGTGAACGGATGATCTCCGCATGTGTGGTACCCACCGTGATGCATGGAGGATAAGGTGTGATAGTTTGGGGGTGCTTTGCTGGTGATACTGTCAGTGATTTATTTAGAATTCAAGGCACATTTAACCAGCATGGCTACCACAGCATTCTGAGGTGATACGCCATCCCATCTAGTTTGTGCTTAGTGGGACTATCTTTTGTTACAACAGGAAATTGACCCAAAACACACCTCCAGCCTGTGTAAGGGATATTTGGCCAAGAAGGAGAGCGATGGATGACCATCATCAGATGACCTGGCCCCCACAATCACCCGACCTCAACCCAATTGAGATGATTTGGGAGGAGTTGGACCGCAGAGTGAAGGAAAAGCAGCCAATAAGTGCTCAGCATATGTGGGAACTGCTTCAAGATTGTTGGAAAAGCATTCCTCATGAAGCTGGTTGAGAGAATGTCAAAAGTGTGCAAAGCTGTCATCAAGGCATAGGGTGGCTACTTTGAAGAATCTAAAATCGAAAATATATTTAGATTACTACATGATTCCATGTGTGTTATTTCATAGTTTTGAATGTCTTCACTATTATTCTACAATGCAAAAAATATAAAACATTAAGAAAAACCCTTGAATGAGTAGGTGTGTCCAAACGTTTGACTGGTACTGTAAAAGTCAAGGGGTCTGAATACTTTCCGAATGCACTGTATATATACACTTCACATGCGACTCTCAATAAGACTGAGCAATTAGCTTATTAAAATGTTTTCTGACTTCCTAAAGATAATTAAGATATACCGTACAAGGAAGCATTTGTCAATGAGTTGACATTGACTAGCAAAAATTGGTCTGAGAACTGTCTAAATCACAGGCAGATATTTAATTAACATTGTACAATGAATGTATTCACATACAAGGCATGAAGCTTAACTTACAAAGCAAACAAAGATCCAAAGGTTAACAAAGCATTAACAAAGAGATGCCTATTAGGCCAGAGGCCTAGAAGCATAGGAAATGAAACTTGATCATGCAACCTTCCTCCATGGACTGAATAGAAGATAAGAGAGAGAGAGCAAAGGCCTTTAATTCCATTTATAACATCTGAAGGTGTAACCTTTCAACCCATAACCTACCACCAATGACCAACCAAACAATACCAAGCTTACAGTGTAACCAGCATCTAAAAGCTTGTGTGGGGGATGAGACCAAAATAAATAAGAAATAATTACTGAGAAGACAATAAAATCTCTCTGTATAGAGTAATTCCGAGTTCCCTCTGTGCAGATACATGTAACCACAGAGGTCATACATCCATATAGATAGCATCAGAGTTTTCCTCAGTCAACAAGTTTCAGATAGAACAATGCTATATGATCTATGTTTGGTATCTATCACAATAGTCAGTACTCTGGATACTGTAGATGTCACGACTTCTTCCGAAGTCGGTTCCTCTCCTTGTTCGGGCGGCGTTCAGCGGTCGACGTCACCGGTCTTCTAGCCATCGCTGATCCACCTTTCATTTTCCAATTGTTTTGATTTGTTTTCCCACACACCTGGTTTACATTCCCTCATTACGTGACGTGTATAATACCCTCTGTTCCCCCCATATCTGTGTGTGGAATTGTTTGTTGTAAAGTGATTGTGCATTTCTAACTGGTTTGAGACAGGTTATTTCGACCCGTATTTTGTTGTTTCTGGGTGCAGTTTGTTTTGCCTAAATAAACTGCTCCGGTTGTTACCCATGTCTGCTCTCCTGCGCCTGACTTCCCTGCAGCCAGTTACGCACCTCTTATAGTAGATACCAAATATAGGTCATATACAGTGCCTTGCGAAAGTATTCGGCCCACTTGAACTTTGCGACCTTTTGCCACATTTCAGGCTTCAAACATAAAGATATAAAATTATATTTTTTTGTGAGAAATCAACAACAAGTGGGACACAATCATGAAGTGGAACGACATTTATTGAATATTTCAAACCAAAATTATTCAGCCCCTTTACTTTCAGTGCAGCAAACTCTCTCCAGAAGTTCAGTGAGGATCTCTGAATGATCCAATGTTGATCTAAATGACTAATGATGATAAATACAATCCACCTGTGTGTAATCAAGTCTCCATATAAATGCACCTGCACTGTGATAGTTTCAGAGGTCCGTTAAAAGCGCAGAGAGCATCATGAAGAACAAGGAACACACCAGGCAGGTCCGAGATACTGTTGTGAAGAAGTTTAAAGCCGGATTTGGATACAAAAAGATTTCCCAAGCTTTAAACATCCCAAGGAGCACTGTGCAAGCGATAATATTGAAATGGAAGGAGTATCAGACCACTGCAAATCTACCAAGACCTGGCCGTCCCTCTAAACTTTCAGCTCATACAAGGAGAAGACTGATCAGAGATGCAGCCAAGAGGCCCATGATCACTCTGGATGAACTGCAGAGATCTACAGCTGAGGTGGGAGACTCTGTCCATAGGACAACAATCAGTCGTATATTGCACAAATCTGGCCTTTATGGAAGAGTGGCAAGAAGAAAGCCATTTCTTAAAGATATCCATAAAAAGTGTCGTTTAAAGTTTGCCACAAGCCACCTGGGAGACACACCAAACATGTGGAAGAAGGTGCTCTGGTCAGATGAAACCAAAATTGAACTTTTTGGCAATAATGCAAAACGTTATGTTTGGCGTAAAACGTAAAAGCAACACAGCTGAACACACCATCCCCACTGTCAAACATGGTGGTGGCAGCATCATGGTTTGGGCCTGCTTTTCTTCAGCAGGGACAGGGAAGATGGTTAAAATTGATGGGAAGATGGATGGAGCCAAATACAGGACCATTCTGGAAGAAAACCTGATGGAGTCTGCAAAAGACCTGAGACTGGGACGGAGATTTGTCTTCCAACAAGACAATGATCCAAAACATAAAGCAAAATCTACAATGGAATGGTTAAAAAATAAACATATCCAGGTGTTAGAATGGCCAAGTCAAAGTCCAGACCTGAATCCAATCGAGAATCTGTGGAAAGAACTGAAAACTGCTGTTCACAAATGCTCTCCATCCAACCTCACTGAGCTCGAGCTGTTTTGCAAGGAGGAATGGGAAAAAAATTCAGTCTCTCGATGTGAAAAACTGATAGAGACATACCCCAAGCGACTTACAGCTGTAATCGCAGCAAAAGGTGGCGCTACAAAGTATTAACTTAAGGGGGCTGAATAATTTTGCATGCCCAATTTTTCAATTTTTGATTTGTTAAAAAAGTTTTAAATATCCAATAAATGTCGTTCCACTTCATGATTGTGTCCCACTTGTTGTTGATTCTTCACAAAAAAATACAGTTTTATATCTTTATGTTTGAAGCCTGAAATGTGGCAAAAGGTCGCAAAGTTCAAGGGGGCCGAATACTTTCGCAAGGCACTGTAGCATTGTTCTATCACAATAGTCAGTGCTCTGGATGCTGTAGATACCAAACATAGGTCATATAGCATTGTTCTATCACCATAGTCAGTGCTCTGGATGCAGTAGATACCAAACATAGGTCATATAGCATTGTTCTATCACCATAGTCAGTGCTCTGGATAATGTCACATAGACATACATTTTGACCCTTCAGAGGGGGAAGGGCTGACTAGTCCTTAGGCATTGACCAATTGGACCATTTTCCATGAAGCTCCAGGTAACAGAGAGAACATTCATTCAGGCCATGCCTACACGTGTGTGAGCCAGGGCTTCAGACAGACAATAACGTCATCAGTGGCATGTGTCAGTGGAGGGTCATTGCTGCCAGACAGACAGTGAGGGCCAAGGCACCAATTAGCAGAGCAGACCTTTACAAAGTCAACACATAGGCAGAGCCATGGTGACAATAGATGATGCATCTCAGGCTATGCAAAAGTATATCCCCTGCTATGTCTGGCCTGGAGGTTCAGTTTCTCAGGACCATTCTCAATATGTGTTATTTGATATTACAGGGATCTGTCATTGTATTGTGATAAATATGATATTGATTCAATATTAGTCTGATTTCACAGATGGGCCTTTTGTTTATCACAATCAGATTGGACTGTAGGCTATTTACTAATGCAATCGAGGTTATGGCTTTTCCCATTCTCACAAGCGACAACAACTCTAAGGTAATTTCACGTGAATAACAAAAGTGAAGGCGAACAAATCATTCAAAGACAGATATCCATTAGGCAAAGGAGAATTCCTCTCATCCATTTTTACGAAGCTGGATTCACGAGCCCCATGCTGATGTTCTTTGATTGGGTGGCTGGGTTGGAAGGTGGACTGGAGAGAGAGAAAATGAGAGCTTGTTTCTTTCTGCAGAGTGGTGGTCGGGCAGTCAGTCTAGGCAAGCCAGTTAAATGCATACAGCAGGGCGGGCGCCCTGGGGGTGTCTTGGTAATTGCTGGCGAGTCATAAAGGGCAAATAGAATGTTTACACTACCCTGGGGTCACCAGCATCATGTGTGCGCACACACTAACGTGGTGAGCACCACCCAGCTAACACATTTCTGTTAGTTCTTCTGAGAACCTTTTTAGTATGTGTTGGCATAAGATTTAGGAGAACATTCCCTTACTGTCAAACAAAACATACCCAGAACGTGGTTACCATGTTCTCAGAATATGCAATATTAATGTTCTAGACACGTTTCGTGGGACGTTGCAAGAACATTCATGTGTCCAGTTTTCTGTGGGTTAGGAGAATATTCTATCAACATCCCACCAACATACGCTTTGCCTAGTTAAATAAAGGTTAAATAACAATAAAATAAAATACACAGAACATGGTCGCCATGTTCTCATATACGTTTCTTGAGGACATGAAATGTGTCTGGAGCATTAAAATCTTATATTCTGAGAAAATGGCGACCATGTTCTGTATATGTTTAGTTTGACATTGACGGAACAATATTCTCCTAACCCACAGAAACTGGACATATTAATGTTCTTGCAACATTCATGAAACGTGTCAAGAACATTAACATATTATGTTCTGAGAACATGGCAACCATGTTCTGTGTAAGTTCTATTTGACATTAAAGGGATAGTCTCTTGGAAACATTCCTTGCACATCACGGGAACATTCCTATGAAAATGTTAGCTAATGACCCGAGACTATTAAATTAATGTTCTCTAAAGTTGTGGGAACGATTGTTGCTAGCTGGGCACTCTCCAAAAGCTCCTGAAGATTTGCAGTGGGGCCCACTCTGTTTTTGTTATCCCGCTTTAAAAGCTAATTAGCCTTTCACCGTATCCCCATTTAATGCCTCCAGTACATGTCCATGTTTATATAGCTTGTGGAGGCTATCATTGCAACTGAGTAGTCTAAGAGAGGGTGTCATGTTAAAGGGCAATTTCACCCTGGCTCTGCCACGGAATACAGTCATTACTATATTAACAACATTCAAGTTTTTGTATAAACATCACAATTATCTAAACCATAAGCTAGCACAAGCACATTTTAATTTCACTGCTAGAATCGGGAAGTTTCGACACCCTGTGTATTCGTCTGCTCATAGGGAACCAAAAAGTCCGGCATTCATAGCGAATGCCTGGCTGTACTAATTACAAACAAGTGTGTAAATTAGATATCCTTCACCATTCTACCTACCACAGATTCACCGCAAATCCATTTCGACGACAGCTGAGAGGTGATGCGATATCATACATGTTTTCCCCCTTCACAACAAAGCAGAAGATTCTCTATTAGAGGTAACCAAACATTTTCTAGCTTGCTAGCCTAGCTGGGTAAGTTAGCTAGCTAACGTTACAGTCCTGCAATGAACTCTGAAAGCCATCAGCTACAGTGGGGCAAAAAAGAATTTAGTCAGCCACCAATTGTGCAAGTTCTCCCACTTAAAAAGATGAGAGAGGCCTGTAATTTTCATCATAGGTACACTTCAACCATGACAGAAAAAATGAGGAAAAAAAAATCCTGAAAATCACATTGTAGGATTTTTAATGAATTTATTTGCAAATTATGGTGGAAAATAAGTATTTGGTCAATAACAAAAGTTTATCTCAATACTTTGTTATATACCCTTTGTTGGCAATGACAGAGGTCAAACGTTTTCTGTAAGTCTTCACAAGGTTTTCACACACTGTTGCTGGTATTTTGGCCCATTACTCCATGCAGATCTCCTCTAGATCAGTGATGTTTTGGGGCTGTTGCTGGGCAACACGGACTTTCAACTCCCTCCTAAGATTTTCTAGGGGGTTGAGATCTGGAGACTGGCTAGGCCACTCCAGGACCTTGAAATGCTTCTTACGAAGCCACTCCTTCGTTGCCCGGGCGGTGTGTTTGGGATCATTGTCATGCTGAAAGACCCAGCCACGTTTCATCTTCAATGCCCTTGCTGATGGAAGGCGGTTTTCACTCAAAATCTCACGATACATGGCCCCATTCATTCTTTCCTTTACACGGATCAGTCGTCCTGGTCCCTTTGCAGAAAAACAGCCCCAAAGCATGATGTTTCCACCCCCATGCTTCACAGTAGGTATGGTGTTCTTTGGATGCAACTCAGCATTCTTTGTCCTCCAAACACGACGAGTTGAGTTTTTACCAAAAAGTTATATTTTGGTTTCATCTGACCATATGACATTCTCCCAATCTTCTTCTGGATCATCCAAATGCTCTCTAGCAAACTTCAGACGGGCCTGGACATGTACTGGCTTAAGCAGGGGGACACGTCTGGCACTGCAGGATTTGAGTCCTTGGCAGCGTAGTGTGTTACTGATGGTAGGCTTTGTTACTTTGGTCCCAGCTCTCTGCAGGTCATTCACTAGGTCCCCCCGTGTGGTTCTGGGATTTTTGCTCACTGTTCTTGTGATAATTTTGACCCCACGGGGTAAGATCTTGCGTGGAGCCCCAGATCGAGGGAGATTATCAGTGGTCTTGTATGTCTTCCATTTCCTAATAATTGCTCCCACAGCTGATTTCTTCAAACCAAGCTGCTTACCTATTGCAGATTAAGTCTTCCCAGCCTGGTGCAGGTCTACAATTTTGTTTCTGGTGTCCTTTGACAGCTCTTTGGTCTTGGCCATAGTGGAGTTTGGAGTGTGACTATTTGAGGTTGTGGACAGGTGTCTTTTATACTGATAACAAGTTCAAACAGGTGCCATTAATACAGGTAACGAGTGGAGGACAGTTACAGGTCTGTGAGAGCCAGAAATCTTGCTTGTTTGTTATTGACCAAATACTTATTTTCCACCATAATTTGCAAATAAATTAATTAAAAATCCTACAATGTGATTTTCTGGATTTTTTTCTCCTCATTTTGTCTGTCATAGTTGAAGTGTACCTATGATGAAAATTACAGGCCTCTCTCATCTTTTTAAGTGGGAGAACTTGAACAATTGGTGGCTGACTAAATACTTTTTTTGCCCCACTGTAAATCATATAGCTATCTTTTGGTATACACACTGTCAATCAATTTCGCCGATGCCATGGTAGTCAATGCTAAACTGGTAGCTAGCTCCCTTCAGCAGAGTAAAAATGTTTGTTTGTTCGGTCTACCTTTAACTGACGTAAGCTAACACAAGCTAGCTAATGCTACCAAATAAAGAGTCTCTCAATTTGGTATCCATCTATTCCACCCTTGTCTGGAAAACACTCTGTTACCAAAAATAGAATTGTTGATATAGCTAACGCACTCTGTTTGTGTGTTGATAGCAACGACGAATGTCTATAAATCATGTATGATTGGTTCTCAGCCATTCTCAGCTGGCTAGCAATATTACTGCCAATGTAGTGATGCTAGTTAGCTAACAGCAAACTGACAATATTGAAATGCTTAGTTAGTCAGTCTAATAGAGATCAATACAATTAGTGGGGTGGTTAAATTGTCTATTGTTGTGTATTTTGTTGTAGATGGTACAGAATCTTATTCCACCAACATGCGCTTCCAACTCCTAGCTCTGCACGTGGTTTAGGTAATTTGGCCAAAATATTTCAAGCTGAGGGCTAAGGTACCTCAATTTATAGTATGGTATAAATATGAATTGGGCAGTGTTTGCAGAGTTTCTGTTTGTGTTATGGGGTTATAGGTGGTTAGACGTAGCCTAAGGACCATAGAGTACCTTCCAGATCATGTAATCAATCTGCCCCTCTTCTCTTTTAACCTTTTATTTTTGTAAAACTCAGGTTATTTGGAGTCATTCCACAGTACCCTGCTGAAAAATACCCCAATGCGGGGATATTTTGGGTACACAAGCATGAGGGAGTAGACATGCAGTTATGGAGCACAACAAGGTTGTGGGACAGAAACCAGCAAGGGACACTGAAAGATATAAAAACTGACTACAACAGTAATGACACAACCACCTCAGTATTCTCTCTGCAAATTCTCAAAACAAAATACAAAGAAATGTCTACAAAATTCCCCTGCAAAGGGCGACTGTTGACAATAATGATCTGTCAAAGTCAATGGGCCGGGGGAGGTTTACAGGCAGTACTTTTTTGTTGTGCCGGGTTGTGCTTAGTAAATCGAGGTGAGAACGATCGAGGTGCCATTTCTCCTCGATCTCCCATACACAACAATTCATACTGTGTAAGAACTGCCCTCCTAAGACTTTTCACACCTTCTTCACTTACTGTAGTTGAGTGATCTTTCCTCTTAAAAGCAGCTCCCAATGTCCACTCATTATCCCTAAACAATATGCTTGCCAGTCCCACTCGGTTGATACCTTTACCAACAAAAGCATGTTGCCCTACATCCCTTCCACAAAAAAAGAGTAAAATGCTTAAGACCACAACCATGACTTTCCAGGAGATGTGCAGTATCACCAAATCTTTTTTTCGCCAATTGGTCTTTGATCAAAATCACAGAATATATTTATATAAACTGTACATGGCTCTGTAGCATCAAACAGACGCTTCAGATTCAGATCTCAAATCTAAAATACAGGAGTGTACACTATTTAATGCTAACTCGGGACAACTGGGTATTCAACAACAAATATGGTAAAAGCAACATACCAAAAAAATATTGTATGAACAGTGTGATACAGTTCTGTGAGACACACAAATGCAGAGAACTGAAGTAACAGATAATGTGATTTACCCAAATATTTTTGCGAACATTTTGTCTATTTCAAGTCTTCTCTCATTGATCGAGATAGGTGGGTGTCCACCCCAAAGTGCTGCATGTCATGATGACAGACCTTTCTCAATCAATAAGTGAGAAGACTTGAAATAGACACGAGGGCATTGTCCTTATTTTAGTATTACTTTATGGAGCAAAAAAAGTATTTATTTTAAAAACAAAGCATTTTCTAAATTCAAACCGACCCCCTGCAACTGAAGACATTTTATGAGACTCCTTTTTCCCCGAATTGACGACGAAGACGGCATTGCTAAGGTTGGTAGAAAATTATCTGTGCTGCAACAAACAGTACCTATCCTGTAACTCCTAGTAATGAATACCAAAAATCGTTGGTTAAATCACATTATCTAGTGTAACAATCTGTCGCTAAGAGAACTGGTAATGAGCAGATGATGGGAGAGGTGGTCATGATGAAATTGCCTTACCAAATAAACATACAGTAAGTTCAGGGAATACGTGTAAGGCTGTGGGAGGAGTGTTGTCCTGATCAAATTGACATTCAGCTCCTCATGAGTCATCTGCCTGAAATCCAGCGAAATGTCTAATACCTTGAGGGATTAGTTCATGGGATGCAGTTCTGCTACAATGACACACGCATGCAAAGGAATTCTGTATCTAGAATCCACTCCAGCAAGAAGCCCAGGCAGCACACGGTATTATACTCTACTGTACAGTTTGAACGACAGTTGAACCATGCAAGCATAACATCAATATTAGGGTAGACTAGTTTAACATGCAAATATGTGCACAGGCACAGATATTACATTTGCAACAGTATCTAGCCTAATAGAAAAAAACATGGCATAACCCTTAACATTTGCACAGTAACCAGGTAGGTAGGCAGACAGTATCTACCTACAGCCATGTCTATCAGGCATGCTTAGGCAAATATTTTGATAGTCAAACCAGCTTCGTGTCTATTTCATCCAAGGTCATAATCAAAACCAATGTCAACCCTCATCAATGATGTTACATTGCTAGCTAGTAAAATTATTTACAGTTGCTAATGTTACACGTTTGCTAACAAGTTACTAATGTGAGGCGTGGCGCATAAGAAGTTAGCCAGGCTAACTAGCTAGCCAACTCCAGTCATGTGCTAACGTTTGCTGGTAAACCTAGTTTAGTTGGCTGGTTGTAATTTTGTATCTTGCTGTTCAGTAGCTAGCCAAATATATGACTAAAAAGAAAATAGTTTTTACAATTAAGATACAAAAGTAATCCGATTGTAAAACCTTTTTATTTTTAGTCATAGATATGGCTACCGGTAGTTGTTTAGCTGGCTAACTTAGCTAGTTAGCTAGCTACATAGCTAGCTATGTTAGCAAACAGAAAAATAACTTAATTTCCCCCCACTGTAACACAGAAGTTTGTTGGCCAGCAATACACACTAGTGTTTCAGTAGATAAACTAAAGTTAGCTAGCTAGCTAGGTGGCTTGCAGGACAAATAACTTAGATAGGTGCCCTATTTCTCATCTGTCCTCTCGGTGCTGGCACAAGCTGTATCTGAGCTTCTAATTTGAGCAAAATCCAACTCTTTGTTTCAAATCCTCTTCGCTATATTCCAGTTGAAACATTCATAATGTACAGTGCATTCTGAAAGTAATCAGAACCCTTCACTTTTTCCACATTTTGTTACGTTACAGCCTTATTCTAAAATTAATTGAATTTTTTAAATCATCAATCTACACACAATACCCCATAATGATATAGCGAAAACAGGTTTAGACATTTTTGTAAATGTATTAAAAACAAAAAACAGATGCCTATTTACATAACTATTCAGACCCTTTGCTATTAGACTCAAAATTGAGCTCAGGTGCATCCTGTTTCCATTGATGATCCTTGAGATTGTTCTACAACTTGATTGGAGTCCGCCTGTGGTAAATTCAATTGATTGGACATGATTTGGAAAGGCACACACCTGTCTATATAAGGTCTTACAGTTGACAGTGCATGTTAGGGGAAAAACCAAGCCATGAGGTCGAAGGAATTGTCTGTAGAGCACCGAGACAAGATTGTGTCGAGGCACAGATCTGGAGAAGGGAACTAAAACATTTCTGCAGCATTGAAGATCCCCAAGAACACAGTGGCCTCCATCATTTTTTAATGGAAGAAGTTTGGAACCACCAAGAATATTACTATAGCAGGCCCAGTCAAACTGAGCAATCGGGGGAGAAGGGCCTTGGTCAGGGAGGTGACCAAGAACCCGATGGTCACTCTGACAGAGCTCAAGAGTTCCCTGTGGAGATGGGAGAACCTTCCAGAAGGAAAACCATCTCTGCAGCACTCCACCAAGCAGGAATTGATGGTAAAGTGGCCAGGTGGAAGCCATACCTCAGTAAACTACCGCTTGGAGTTAGCCAAAAGGCACCTATAGGACTCTCAGACCATGAGAAACAATACACAGGAAGCTGTCATAGGGTATATCATTCAGCGTGTGAAGCTCTGACCTGCCTTCCTCGTGGGCAATTATGTGTGAAACACATCTCACTGTCCTATAAATGCTTCAAACATGATGAAAACAAGCCCAGATTCCGCCAAGGTGAAATTCCCCTTTAAAGCAAAGAGGAGTCCATTTAGCTGGTATGTCTGTCAGACTCACCGATTGACTCTTTCAAATCATAGAAAAAAATGCAAGACACAATTGAAGCTGACAATTGTGCTATTCTTTGTAGATTAGTAGTGGAAAATTTTGGACCTTAAGGTCTTTATTAGAACCATCAGAATTATTGACTAAAAGTCCTGAGCTATGGTTCTCATCTAGCATTCAACACATCTCAGCTGCATTCTAGTCATGGCATAACAATATGCTGTAAATTATGTAGAACACCAGGATCAACTGATCAACATGCTGGTCATACAATGAGGATGAGGATCCTGCTCATGAATTAACATTAGAATTTGGGTTGTGAATGTTATGACCGCAGGAAAACTAGCTATCGTCATGGCGTCAGCTACTGGGGATCCTAATCAAATAAAATAAAATGTCTACCTTATATCTAACTGTTGATGTTGTTGTTTGTCGTGTTCTTTCCCACCATGCCCTCCCACTGGGCACAGACATTAATTAAATGTCTATTCTACGTTGATTCAACCAGTGTGTGCCCAGTGGGCTGTGGCAGCTGACCTCTGACCCCTGATGACCCCCAGGCTCTGAGTTCAGTCTGTGGTGAACCGTGGGTCTCTGAAATGAGGGCACGCCTTCCTGCCCTCCCTTCCTGGCTGGCTGTGAACTACCCAGACACCCCTAGGGCATGTTGGAGACAAACTACCCGCCACAACAAAACCAAAATTGGGTTCACAGCTCTCAATGCAGAAACCACAAGCCCTAGCCTTGCCATCAGGGAGACTGTTGAGCCTTGTGGTTAACACAGTCATTTAATAGTGGTTTAACTTTTTTGTTTTGTTGAGTCTCCGTGTGAGTGAGAATAGTAATAGGCCATATATAATGTAGAACACACATGCCTCTATGACATGCAGAATAGGGAAACACATCAGCTCTCTTCTTCTTCCAGCCCCTTCCCTCACTCCTGGGCCCCTGAGCTCCTGTCAGTTTCAGATTTATTCTACCTCCAGAAGACTCCAACTGACAAAACCAACGGCCGTTTTACCTGACATGTTAAATGTAAGGGAGAAAGTCCTCTGGGGTTTGGCTATAACTCTGAAAACGTCTCTCCTCTCTTGATTGATGTTCTATGCAATATCACATGCAGACAAATGATGTGAGGTTAAAGACTTTTAGAATTAAAAAGCAATTTGTATTTAATCAAATGTAGACAATGAATGTAATGTTTCTACATGAGCTTTGGACCTATTCGTAGTGTTAGAATGATCTTGTTTCCTGCACCAAGTTGCTGTTCTTGGCAGTAAACAACTTGCAGCGTCCAAACCAAAGTCTGTGGTTGTAATCTTTTTTTTTTCCACTCTCACTCCAAATTGGCTTTTGCGTCAGCTTAGTCTCAGCCTAAGCACACCCTCCAGAAACTCCACAGGTTTAAATGTTGTTTAGAATGTCTTTAAAATTTCAGCAACAGTTTTCTAACCGTCTTTAATTGTGGGCACTTTCAATGTCTGTGCACTCTATATTACCAATTTCAGGCACTACTTTTGGCCAGGGCCAATAGGGCCACTAGTAGGGAATAGGATGCAATTTGGTTACGCATGCCATGCTCCAGAGATCCCTGGTGGGATAAGCAGCACTGCTTCCCACCACAACAAAGTGAAGCACCATGGGAGGGTCCCCCTTCGATTCCAGGCCAAGACTCTGGGAGCTTTACTGAGCTAGAGCCAGACATCCACTGGTAATGGAGCTGTGAATCATATCAAGATCCTGCGAGAGGGGAATGTAATGAAATGGATTTCAGACATTCCACATCTAGCTTTTCCAATGTTCTGTGGATGGGTAAGCACGACTGCTGAAGTCACAGAGATAGAGAGAGAGAAAGAGGGAGCGAGAGAGAGAATGAAAAACAGAGCTGTGTAGTATGTCTGCCATAGAGAGATAGGGCTACAGTACACAGTGTTACTGTAAGAATGCATGAATAGCGGACTCCGGTAACCTGCAGATATAACAACTTAGAGGATATAAAATATTTTTCGCTACATACTTTATGAATCAGACCCGTGAATCAGGCCATCTTGGAAAAAATGTATGCCCGCCATGTAGAGACTTGGGCTAGTAGCTACAGTACACAGTGTTACTGTAAGACTGCTAGACTCAAACAGTGGCCTCCGGTAAACCGCTGAGAGAACAACAGAGAAGTATTTATTTAACTTCTGCTGCGTGAGGATCAGAGACCATCTAGAGACAAAAGTGCCAACGGAAGAAAGGAGAGTTGTTTTGAAACCTGGCCCACGTCAGGGTTGCCTATGTGGAGCCTGAATCTCACCCCCACCTGCCGTCAGTACAGGCGTACAGCACATCTCTCTGGCATGGAGGTGTATACTGTGATCCCTGCTCCCATAGGGGCGACCCCAGGCCCAGGAGCATGGTCGATACTGGCATGCATGTCCACATAGGGGTGTTCCTAGGCCATGTTAGACACCAACACAGATATCCATGCTCACAGTGAGAGCATAGAGATAGGGAGAAGAGACTACCCAGTCTGCTGACAGTGATACAGTAAATGTCATCACTACATGCTAGTGGTTAAATAAAAACAAATGACCCATTAATTACGCAATAAGGCATGAGAACCCGGGGATTATCGTGCGATAACTCCCAATTAAGAGCTGTTCTGAGACCCGAGGCGAAGCAAAGGGCTGGAAAACAGCCCTTAGGAGGGAGTTAGCACACGATAATCCCCAGGTTCGAGGGCCTTATTGATTTTATGAAACGGTTGCCAACACATAACAAAAAAAACATCATTTTAATTGGTAAATTAGTTTCATTTCGTCCTTCCACCAGACGATATAGTATGGGCAAAAGCAAGTTGTTGGTTCTGAAGTTGCTAACCATACCGGCTGGTCGTAAATTCTGTTCTCATGTTTTGACCTAGTCGTTCATTCCATTTATTCCACGTTGCCATGCTAAATAAATCATTGGCATGTAGCTAGCTAGCAGAGTTTTAATGATGACAAGAGACAAGAATTTCAATAAATAGTAAACAAGAACTTCAGCAAATAATGATTTAACAAATAATTTATAAATAGGCAACAACTACACAGAAACTACACAGGTTTATTGGCTGATTGTCAAGTCAGTATGATACAGTAGTTATGGAGGATAGCTAGGCTAACGTTACTGCTCCTTTGCTAGCTAGCTAGCCAGTTTAAGCTAAGACACAATCACATCAAGCGGCAGAAATGACAGAGAACTATGTGCATTTTAGTTTGTTTTACCTTGGTTTCTATTGCCAATTCCTTGGATATAGCATTATAATGATCCTGATAAATGAATTTGCCTGGATCAGAGAACCTGTCAATCTCGTCACGTTCATATGTATGACATGGTGGAGATAAAAAATTAAACAAAATGCTATATGTTGCACAGGTCAGATAGACAGACAGTGAGGCTTATATTACCCCTGCTGTACCAAACCAAATGTTAGGCAAGAAGCATGGAGAAATAATGTCTAGACTTTTTACAAGGGGAGATTAAGTTATGAATGCCTGGCTGGGCTGCGGGACAGTGGATGCACATTGATACTTGAAATGTCATTATGGCATCAAGGCATTTCTGTTAATTAATGAGGATCAAAATGTACCGTTTTATAAGCTTGATCTATGGATGTCCTCACTGTTCTGACGAGAAGACAATTATGGGGTTCTGAGAAGTACTTGTTTGTTTGTATATTTAATGTATTCTACTTGTTCACAAAGACAATTTTGTCACTATACAATCAACTTGTTTGAGTGAGATAAGGGAAAAAACCTACATTCACTTTACCTCCCTTTATTCTCTGATTGCTTTTACATGCATGCAACATCACCTCAATTGATTGCAATGGCTGATGTCATCAATGCATGGCTTCAAGCTTCGCGCAACTCCTGTTCTCTCTAAGAATCAAGTTAGAATGGGACATTCAGTACTTTTACCTGGCATTCGTCTGACCTGAGCTGACTGTAGGTATGCTCTGGGACAAATGTACAAGAGACAGGCAGTCCAGCGCATAGAAATTAGAATAACTGGATTGGACAATCCCATTCAAGTTGATGTTCTGTGATGATAGGCTTTTATCCATTCTATTTCTATGTGACCATGATGGCAGAGTTAGTTTGCCCTGTGGCGTGGGACATTCAGCCAAGCCATCATTAGTTCCTGTAAGTGCTGTGACGGTGATGACACATTAGGCTGCAGTACATTCAGCTCAACCATCTGGAGATCTAACGGCAGGCCAAAACACAGGCAGGATATATGGACGGATGTGCAACAGCATGCCAACTGTTTCCATGAACACCAAGTAAGTCCCTAAGATCATTGAATGTCGTCGGCAGTATAGTGATGATCAACGGTTAAGAACATCTGAGGGATCGTTCGTATGATACATGGGGGAAAAAAGGAGTAAGTCCAGACAAAGCAATGACGTGATAGATACCAGACAAATTCCTTAATAAAACCAAGAAGCTGAAATGAAATGACTGTCCAGGTCTAAAAACCACTTGCAATGAAGAAGCGAAATTCCATTGAACATTATTTTTAGTCTAGGACTAAGCTTATTCTGTGTCTGGGAAACCAGCCCAAAGTCTGAACAGCATAGTTGAAATTGGGATTAGATCAATTAGACTGTAAATGTCTATTAACATGTGTAGACAATCCCCTGTGCCTGTACAGCATCTTGCTGTGATCAGGAATGCCGGTTCACTTCCTTGCCGTCTGTACTTACCTTTAATTAAAGGGCTGTGATATATCCTTGGCTCGTTTACAGCACTATCAGAAAGTGCCCCAGTGTGTTTCAAAACCTTGTTGGGACAGTTATCTAACTAACTTACAGTGCTGTAGTAAAGTTTCACCAATGTGCGTGTGTGTGTCAAAGATACACTTGCATTTTTATACTAAGTGAAGGATTAGGAAGCATGAGTTTAATACAGTTTCCCCCCCTGTCTCTTTGCTCAGATCTGTGCCAAATCGCTTTACACTTCTTATTGCATAGAGCGAGAAAGTGCATATTCTTTGGCAACGTGCTGCTGCTGTATAATTGAAAAATGCAGAGTATCGAATGAACGGCCGTGATCCAGGTGTGTATAAGCAAACACTTTTTTTCAGGAATGCTGTGGCTTGAGAAAACAGCTAGGTAGCTGTGAAGCGAAGGTGGGGGAATGAAAACAACTTGGTATGAATGCAGGGTCTCAGAGAGAGAGAAGAGTCAGAAACCAGCCAGCTCTGATTAGAGGCCTTCACGGGTCAAAAATGTTGTACCCATTCCGAAATTGACCTGGGCCTTTCCCATCCGGACCCGATATGCATAATTTTCTTCATACAGTACCAGTCAAAAGTTTGGACACACCTACTCATTCAAGGGTTTTTCTTTATTTTTTATATTTTCTACATTGTAGAATAATAGTGAAGACATCAAAACTATGAAATAACATTTCTGGAGTTATGTAGTAACCAAAAAAAGTGTTCAAAAAATATATTTTATATTTAAGATTCTTCAAAGTAGCTACCCTTTGAAATGATGACAGCTTTGCACACACTTGGAATTCTCTCAACCGGCTTCATGAGGTACTCACCTGGAATGCATTTAAATGAAAAGGCTTGCCTTTTAATGTGGAATTTCTATCCTTCTTAGTGTGTTTGAGCTAATCAGTTGTGTTGTGACAATGTAGGGGTGGTATACAGTGGTAAACCACTAAATCCATATTACAGCAAGAACAGCTCAAATAGGCAAAGAGAAACGACATGGCCAGTCAATGTGGAAAATGTCAAGATTTTTGTACAGTAGCAAAAACCATCAAGCACTATGATGAAACTAGCTCTCATGAGGACCGACACAGGAAAGGAAGACCCAGAGGTACCTCTGCTACAGAGGCTAAGTTAGAGTTACCAGCCTGAGAAATTGCAGCCTAAATAAATGCTTCAGAGTTCAAGTAACAGACACATCTCAACATCAACTGTTCAGAGGAGACTGTGTGAATTACGCGTTCCTGGTCGAATTGCTGCAAAGAAGTCACTAGAAAAGGACACCAATAAGAAGAGACTTGCTTGGGTCAAGAAACACAAGCAATGGACATTAGACTGGTGGAAATCTGTCCAAATTAGATTTTTGGTGTCTTTGTGAGACGCGGAGTAGGTGAACGATGATCTCTGCATGTGTGGTTCCCACCGTGAAGCATGGAGGAGGAGGAGGTGCGATGTGTGGGGGTGCTTTGCTGGTTACACTATCCGTGATTCATTTAGAGTTCAAGGCGCACTTAACCAGCATGGCTACCACAGCATTCTGCAGCAATACGCCATCCCATCTGGTTTGCACTTATTGGCATTATAATTTGTTTTTCAACAGGACAATGACCCAACACACCTCCAGGCTGTGTAAGGGCTATTTGATCAAGAAGGAAAGTGATGGAGTGCTGCATCAGATGACATGTCCTCCACAATCACCTGACCTCAACCCAATTGAGATGGTTTGGGATGTTTTGGACCGCAGAGTGAAGGAAAAGCAGCCAACAAGTGCTCAGAAAATGTGGGAACACCTTTAAGACTGTTGGAAAAGCATTCCAGGTGAAGCTGGTTGAGAGAATGCCAAGAGTGTGCAAAGCTGTCATCAATTCAAAGGGTGGCTACTTTGAAGAATCAAAAATATGTTTAACACTTTTTTGGTTACTACATAATTCCATTTGTGTTATTTCATAGTTTTGATGTCTTCACTTTTATTCTACAATATAGAAAATATAAAAAATAAAGAACATCCGTTCGAGCCCAGGCTCTGTCACAGCCGGCCACGACCGGGAGGTCCGTGGGGCGACTCACAATTGGCCTAGCGTCGTCCGGGTTAGGGAGGGTTTGGCCGGAAGGGATATCCTTGTCTCATCACGCACCTGCGACTCCTGTGGCGGGCCGGGCGCAGTGCGTGCTAACCAGGTCGCCAGGTGCACAGTGTTTCCTCCGACACATTGGTGCGGCTGGCTTCCGGGTTGCATGCGCGCTGTGGTAAGAAGCAGTGCGGCTTGGTTGGGTTGTGTTTTGGAGGACGCATGGCTTTCGACCTTCGTCTCTCCCGAGCCCGTACGGGTGTTGTAGCGATGAGACAAGATAGTAACTACTAACAATTGGATACCACGAAATTGTGGAGAAAAGGGGGTAAAATTAAAATACAAATAAAAAACGTTTGTGAGGGTTTTAGGTGACAAGCCACATTTCTTCAACCTCCTGAGGTTTCTTCACCACACTGTCTGTGTGGGTGGACCATTTCAGTTTGTCCGTGATGTGTATGCTAAGGAACTTAAAACTTCCCACCTTCTCCACTACTGTCCCGTCGATGTGGATGGGGTGGTGCTCCCTCTGCTGTTTCCTGAAGTCCACAATCATATTCTTTGTTTTGTTGACATTGAGAGGTTGTTTTCCTGACACCACACTCCGAGTTCCCTCACCTCCTTCCTGTAGGCTGTCTCGTCGTTTGTGGGGAGCCCCAGTGTTGAGGATCAGCGAAGTGGAGGTGTTGTTTCCTACCTTCACCACCTGGGGTGGCCCGTCAGGAAGTCCAGGACCCAGTTGCACAGGGTGGGATTGAGACCCGGGGCCTCAAGCTTAATGATGAGCTTTGAGGGTACTACGGTGTTGAATTCTGAGCTATAGTCAATGAACAGCGTTCTTACATAGGTATTCCTCTTGTCCAGATGGGATAGGGTGATGGCGAATGCATCGTCTATGGACCTATTGGGGCGGTAAGCAAATTGAAGTGGGTCTAGGGTGATAGGTATGATCCTTGACTAGTCTCTCAAAGCACTTTATGATGACAGATTGTCATTTAGTTCAGTTACCTTTGCATTCTTGGGTACAGGAACAATGGTGGCATTCTTCAAGCATGTGGGGACAGCAGACTGGGTTAGGGAGAGATTGAATATGTCTGTAAACACACCAGCCAGCTGGTCTGCGCATGCTCTGAGGACGAGGCTAGGGATGCCGTCTGGGCAGGCAGCCTTGCGAGGGTTATGCATTCAGTTGTGCAACTGACTAGGTATTCCCCCTCCCAAGTACAGTATCTACATACATATACTAGTTGTATATACTAGTTCCAGTGATCCCATCCCTCCATCTCACTCTCCTCCAGCCCCTCTCTCTCACTCCCTCTGTCTAAGGTAGAGGACAGAAGAGGAGGAAGAGGAACCCAAAGCAGACAGACACTACTGTTAAAACTCAAAGTGAGTCAACATGTGGTCTGAAAGTAAGTTCCAAGGCCTTCTGTGTCTCCCAAACCAGCCATTCTTTGAATGAGACCGACCACTGGTCTCACCGGACCTGGACTGGGACAGCCTGTCTCTGTGTGACAAAACCAGTCTGGCTGTCGGGAATAAGCTACAGCCTGTGGTGTGTGTATGTGTGTGTGTGTGTGTGGTGTGTGTGTGTGTGTGTGTGTGTGTGGTGTGTGTGTGTGTGTGTGTGTGTGTGTGTGTGTGTGTGTGTGTGTGTGTGTGTGTGTGTGTGTGTGTGTGTGTGTGTGTGTGTGTGTGTGGCGTATAGTGGTCAGGACTAGAAAGACATAAACCATCCTCTTTATACAACAGCGATTCTGCCTCTAACTCATGTACCACACATCCTGTCGACGTCTCCATACATCACTTACACATACACTCTGCTCTGGAAGAGATGCCTCCCTTAAGCAAAATGACTTTAAAAAATCCTGCATGTAGATCAACAGGCAGGAACATACAGTACAGTACACTACGTTTGCACTGCTTTTATGCAGCCATTTTCTGCCATGTTAGCTGGTAGGAAATCATGATCTAGCTAGATCCACATTTTTACACGTTTTTCATATTTTGAAATAGAGATTTTCACGTTTCCCTACAGTGTTGATTTGAAATGTCATTACAATCTGAAGTATTCATTTCTGGACCACATATCAGTTGGTTATCCTGTGTGGTTACTTTACTTGTTCACACACTGAGGGGGTTTTAACAGTCGTAAATGTAAGCAGACTCCCCCTTCTCAATTCCTTTGCAGTTCATTGCACTTCTTAGCAACTACAGATTAAACATCATGGAGTCTCAAAGGAGTATATGCCATCTTTCATTAATTATTTCTCAATGATACTTTTAAGTACAAATGTCAAATATATAAATCCTCATCGACGGGGCCGCAGTGGATAGGGTCAACAGCTTCAAGTTTGTCTGCGTGCACATCACTGAGGACCTGAAATAAGACTAGTTTCAGGAAACTAGGCATATGTCGCGGGTGACTACTTCATTTTTAATCAAATGCGTTTTTACGGCAGAAATGCCATCTGGAATATGTGAGCATTCATGTGCCTTAATAATAAACTTGCATGACATCTGTAAATATGAATACATTTGTTAAATTACGAGCCTAGTTGGTTTAGCCACAAAAAAGACAGCAACGTTCCCGCTAGCCATGATTGGCTGAGATAATTAGTGGGATGGACATGCCGAGAGATGAGTTCGGATTGGTCTGCTATATAGCACGCTTCAGTCTATTTGAGCTGGTCAGTATGTGTTGCTAATCCTGTCTAACGCGTCTTTTTTAAAGTATATATCGCGTAGTAGAACTACATAAGTGTTGCCCTCCACTTTCTGGAGGATCGAGTTTTGAAATCAGTGAAATTAGAGTATGACAGCTAAGGAGATGGAGAAAACACCTGTCTCCAGATTACATCTTCAAACTAAGGGCAACCATGGCATCCGTGACAGGGAGAAGCTTCCGTTCATGATGTATACAGGTTTGATAGTCTAGCTAGCTACGTTTTCAAAAATGACACGTTTCTAATTTTGACAGAAAGTATTTTTCATTTTAAGTTAAAGAGTAGCTAATGTTAGCCTGCTGGCTTGCTAGCTAACGTTACATGTATGATCTTATTATTCATATCTCAGAGCCATTTGCTTTGATAGTTATAACCTAATGTTAGCTAGCTAACATTGAACCTGCTTGGTTAGCTACCTGAAAATTCATGCAGGGTAGTAACGTTATGAGTTGGGATTATGGTTAATTGTTTAGCTAGCAAACTAACTACATATCTTAACAAAAGATTCCACTATGCAAGTATCCATTTCAATAGAATGTCAATGTGACAACTGTTGATAGACGTAGCTGGTAAATTCACTCTGGCTACCTTCAAAGCACTGGTAAAATAGTCTAGCTAGCAACGTTTTCAGATATTATTACACATTTGAGTGTGCCAAAGCGCCGAATAACTGACAAATGTACAAACTCTTAGCACCCGTTGAATATGGCCAGTGTCGGTAAACTTTCGCAAAAAAGCGTAAATTGTTGCCAGCATCACAGTTGCAGTCATCAACGCTCTGGGTAACATAAAAACAGCCTAACCAGCTCTGTTGGGTGAGTAAAATGGTCAGTAAGCTGTTCTCTCATTTTGTGGAAGTATCTAACAATGGGTGCTGAATGGGTGTAGACAAAGAAGAGCTCTCTAGTAGGTACCAAAACATTCAAAGGCCATTTTCTCAAAAGTGAGGTTACAAGTTTATCAACTTTCAAAGCAGAATTATTTTCCCATTGTTCCTCAAATGCAGTGTATGATATGCCATTGTGTAGCTCTGTGTCTCTGCCTTTATCCAATGTAAAAAAACACAATTCCAAATTTTACTACATAAGACCGAATCAAGGCGGTCAGTCACAAATGGTCTCGGGGAAACCTACATCGTGGTGAAAAAAGCGCAACAGCGCTTCTACAACCTAAGGCAGCTGGAGACATTTGGCATGGCCCGTATGATCCTCAACAACTTCTACAGATACATCATTGAGAGAATTCTGTTGGACTGCATCACTGCCAGAGGGTGGTGCAGACAGCCCAACGGATCACCGGGGTCAAACTGCCTTCCCTCCAGAACATCTACAGCACCCGGTGTCAAAGGAAGGCCAAGAAGATCATCAAGGTCCTCAGTCACCCAAGCCACAGACTGTTCACTCGGCTACTGTCCGACAGACGGAGACAGTACAGGTGCATCAAAGCCAAGAACGAGAGGTGCACCAAATATAAATATAGTATATATTTCCTGATCTTTCTTATATATCCTAGATATAGGACAGACAGTTCAAAAACGTGTTTCTTATGGTTGATTTATTATTGTATTTTTGCCATTTATGAATATGTTATTCAATGCGTTTCTCTAAAGACCAAATTCTATATTTTATGAGAAAAAAAAAGTATTTTATTTTATACAGTGCATTCGGAAAGTATTCAGACCCCTTCACCTTTTCCACATTTTGTTTCGTTACAGCTGTATTCTAAAATTGATGAACAAAAAAGCATATTTAATCCATTTACACACAATAACCCATAATGACAAAGGGAAAAGAGGTTTTTAGACATTTTTGCAAATAAAAAACAGAAATACCTTATTTACAGAAGTGTTCAGACCCTTTGATATGAGACTCGAATTTGAGTTCAGGTGCATCCTGTTTCTATTGATCATCCGTGATGATTCCACAACTTCATTGGAGTCCACCTGTGGTAAATTCAAATGATTGGACACGATTTGGAAAGACACACATCTATCGAAATAAGGTCCCACAGTTGACAGTGCATGTCAGGGCAAAAACCAAGCCAGGAATTGTCCGTAGAGCTCCGAGACAGGATTGTCTCGAGGCCCAGATCTGGGGAAGGGTATCAAAAAATTTCTGCAGCATTGAAAATCCCCAAGAACACAACGCCCTCCACCATTCTTAAATGGAAGAAGTTTGGATTCTTCCTAGAGCTGGCCACCAGGCCTAACTGAGCAATCATGGGAGAAGGGCCTTGGTCAGGGAGGTGACCAAGAACCGGATGATCACTCAGAAAGAGCTCAATAGTTTCTCTGAGGAGATGGGAGAACCTTCCAGAAGGGCAACCATCTCTGCAGCACTCCACCACCAGGCCTTTATGGTAGAGTGGCCAGAAGGAAGCCACTCCTCAGTAAAAGGCACATGACAGTCCGCTTGTAGTTTGCCAAAAGGCACCAAAAGGATTCAGACCATGAGAAACAAGATTCTCTGGTCTAATGAAACCAAGATTTAAATATTTGGCCTGAATGCCAAGCGTCACATCTGGAGGAAACCTGGCCCCATCCCTACGGTGAAGCATAGTGGTGGCAGCATCATGCTGTGGGGAGGTTTTTCAAAGGCAGGGACTGGAAGACTAGCCAGGATCGAGTGAAAGATGAACGGAGCAAAGTACAGCGAGATCCTTGATGAAAACCTGCTCAAGGACCTCAGGACCTCAGACTGGGGTGAAGGTTCACCTTCCAACAGGACAACGACCCTAAGCACACAGTGAGACAACGTAAGAGTGGCTTCAGGACAAGTCTCTGAATGTCCTTGAGGGGCCCAGACAGAGACCGGACTTGAACCCAATCGAACATCTCTGGACAGACCTGAAAACAGCTGTTCAGCGACGCTCCCCATCCAACCTGACAGAGCTTGAGGATTTGCAGAGAAGAATGGGAGAAACTCCCCAAATACAGGTGTGTCAAGCTTGTTGCGTCATACCCAAGAAGACCTCAGGTTGTAATCGCTGCCAAAGGTGCTTCAACAAAGTGCTGAGTAAAGGGTCTAAATTTTTCAGTTTTTGATTTGTTAAAAAAGTTTGAAATATCCAATAAATGTCGTTCCACTTCATGATTGTGTCCCACTTGTTGATTCTTCACAAAAAAATACAGTTTTATATCTTTATGTTTGAAGCCTGAAATGTGGCAAAAGGTCGCAAAGTTCAAGGGGGCCGAATACTTTCGCAAGGCACTGTAAACACAGGTTACAACAGTTTTTATACATAGAATAATGTAGGTGGAGTCTTGTCGTGGTGGTCTTCTGACTGGTCCCGAAGAGTTGGAGGCGAACCTGCTCTGGCCAGAGCAGGAGCCCCATTGGTGCACAGCAGAGTCTTCTGCTCTGGGCACCCGACCAGTAGAGGGGGAATGAAGTGTGTGTGTTTATGCAAGAATGTATTTGTGTGTCAGGGGATCGTGTCTGTGTGTGTCCTGGGGTCGTGAGATAAGAGAACTGAGAGGGGCAGTTTATGGCTGGGGGTAGGGTACTTCCTGCTTGGACAGGGGTGCGTGCAATGACTTGAGTCAGGCGGCTTAATATATGTGCTTGATATATGAGCTATGTATATGAATATGTGTATATATGACAAATCCCCCTCTTCACATCTATTAGACGTGAAAACTATATAGAAATAGAATATGGAGCAACCAAACAATTTGGTAGAAACCAAATTTTGGAGTCCCCCTCTTCACGTCTTTTTACGTGAAAACTATAGTAGAACCGAGAAGGAGGAGATGACGAAAACAAAAAAACCCTCTATTATGCAGCGAAACTAGGCAATAAGGTGGTGCTTCTAACCTTGTATGGAGTGCATTGTTGGTCTGTAGGTGTAATTCTGCGTTTGGGACGGGAGTGATTGGAGTGAGTGATGTTAGGGACGGTGTCAGGGATAGGGGACTGGGTAAGTGTACGTGATGTGGTAGGGTGTGATAGTTGTTCTATTAACCATGTGAAAGTGCCCAGGGACACCTCAAATATCAGTAGGAATATCACAAACAAAGGCCCAGATATTCCTAGCCTTGCCTAGGGAGAGAGAAATATCCCTCTAACTGGGCGAGGTTCCTTTGTCAGGGGAGATGGAGTTTGATACTCTATCACCTGAGTCAGGAGTGTCTTAATTTGGTATCGAATTAGGCTGCTCAAATCAGCTCATACTTCAGTCAGTGTTCTGGAAGGAGTTGGGGCTGGGGTACAATGTGTAAGGTGGTGCCAAGGTGCGCCTGATTTACCTTTGACCTGGACTGAGTGTGAAGTAACCTCCTTCACTACGTACGGTCCAGTCCACCTGGGTTCCAGCCACTTTCTCTTGTGGACTTTAACCCTCACCCAGTCTCCAACTTTTACCTTCAGTGGTGGCGTGTCCTCCGGCAGCTCCCCCTCTTGGACCTTGCGAACCTGGGTAGAGCGTGCTGCAGAGAGTAGCGTCAATTTTTTCAAATAATCAGACATTACAATTTGTTGTACATCAAGAGCGGGCATATGACCTCCCTCCCTTGGTGTACCAGGCATGACTCTTCCAGTCATTTTCTCATGAGGAGAGAGATGGGTGCCTGCTCCTGGTGAGGCTCTCATAGCCATCAGTGCCAGAGGCAGGACTTCAACCCATGTCAACTTCGAACCTGCACACACTTTAGCTATCTTAGTTTTCAACTTTTGGTTTGACGTTCCACCAGACCTTGAGATTGGGGCCTATACACAGATCCAAATCTGTGGGTTATGCCAAATCTTTCTTCCACCTGTCTTAGGTGTTTGTTACTGAAATGTGAGCCACTGTCAATATACCTGGTTATTAGTTTGGTTTGTAGCCACTTAATGACTGACTTGGCATCCTATTTTGCTGTTGGTATTGCCTCTAACCGTTTGGACACCTATCTACCATAACTAAGAGATAGCGTTTCCCTTTGGTTACATTGTCTGCACCCATATCTGTGTAATCTATGCTAATGTCCTGAAAAGATGCATTAGGTACTGAGTATGAGCCCATTGGTGTTTGATATGGTTTCTTTGGGTTGTGGCTACCACAAATGTTGCATTCGTCACAAAATAAATCAGTCATTACGTCGCAAAATAAGTCAGTCATTACTTTAATTTGAGGGTGCCACCAGATGTGCGAGACCTTTTGAAGGGTCTTTAGTTCCACCAGTCCTTTGTTCTTTGTTCTTTGTTCTGCTTCCTTTCTGCTTCCTCCCCGTCTTGTTTCTGGAAAAGGACGGATGAGGTGAATTCGTCTTATACAGAAACATCCAACTGCAGATAGATCTGTTGTCAGTTGTGCAAAACCTGTTGATGATCCGGGTGGGAGGAGGTTCATTGGTATGGGTAAAATGTTTTTTTTAGTTTTTTTTCAGTTAGTTGGCTCCCTTCTCCTGCAGCGGGTGGTGGGCATCGTCATGGCCAGGGCATAGCGTTCCCTGCCATATCTTGGAACTGAGGTTGATTGTAGTCTTGCTGTTGCTGCTGCATGTGAGTAGGTCCGGGGTGGTTGTATGCAGGTGCTGGCTGCTGCAGGTGACTGGGTCCTGGTTGATGGTGTTGCAGAGGTAGGTGTCCCCCGGCTCCACTACCACGTCCCCTACCTCTCCATAGGCGTTGCTGAGTGGAGAGTGGCTGTTGACAATTCTGTGAATAATGGCCAGGAGTTCCACAGTTGTAGCACACCCCTCTGGGTAGACCGGTGTAGGTGCCCCGTTGTTGCCAATATAGCTGCTGTTGTGGCGGGCCATACTGCTGTGGGGGAGGGTATTGGGGTGGTGGGGCCCCCATAGGAGCAGTGAGTGGGATTGCCTGCTGTTGGATCATCTGAGAGACAGTCTGGGCCACTATTTGAGAGATGTCTGTTTTATGTTCAGGATCCTGGGTTTCTTCTGCCATCATCTGTTTCTTTGGGTTTTCACCTTTCTGTGCCTCCTTCAATTGGAGCTTCAGGAGTTGTATCTGGAGGGACTGGACCTGGCTCTCAGTACCCCCCTTTTCCTTGTTGTGCTGGGTCACATGGTGGTGCACATGCGTATTGAATTGTGTCAGAGGGAGTGCGATCAGCACCACGGTTCCTCTGAGTTTTGTTTTTACATCTCATGGGCACCCATTCACCACCATGTCTTTCCACATGTTGAGAGTGGTGTCCGTGTGATCGAATGGTTCATCGTGGACTGATCTCCAGGTGGTTTTGGCCCTGTCCAGGTATGCTGCTGGATGCTCACCTGGATTGATGGTAAATTAAGACAGGGTAGCATGGTTTCTTTCTGTAGGGTATGCTCTGCGCAGTTCCCCACATAGTATGGTCCTAAAATGTTCCAGTGGCAGGGTAGGCTGGTCGTCGTCCAGGTTGGCTGCTTTCATGAGAGCGGTCATTGTGCCATGGTCGGTTGCTCTGGCTAGTAGTGCTTTCATATCTCCCAGGCAGAGATTCAGACCCGAAGTCAGAGTCTGAAGTTGGAGTAGCCATGCTGAGGCCCCTCCGTGCAGACTAGGCATTTGTTCCATCAGTGTGGTCAGGTCAGTCATTTTCCAGGGTTGGTACTCTAAGAAGCGTGGATCAGCTGCTGGGCGTAGGGGAAACATGCAGGCTCCACCCCGTTCGGAGTCCCAGTGTTCTCTGGCGGTCACTCCTTTAGCTCTCAGTCCGGCCTGCCGGGCAGACATCCGGGTGGTGGTAGCCCTCTGGGTGTCGGTCACGTCCGTCACCTTTCCCTTCACTATGCCTTCGATGTGGTATTCACCCATCCCTTCTCCTTTGTCGCCCATCAATCCTCTTGCTAGGGCTATGGATTTATTCAGTTGTCTTCTTAGGTCTTGTATCTCATATTCTACCTCTACACTGGTGGGTGCATGTCTGTTACTGTCCTCATCATTTTCCATTGCCTGGCTCACCTGGCTCTGGCTGGATCCTTGCTCACCTTGCAGGCTGTGCGGGGAACACTCTCGGTAGTAGGCGGGGTTAGGAGGTGTGATGAAGCGCACACCGCCATCTGTACTCTTCGGACTCGTGAGAGAGCCCACAGACCCCCTGAGGTCTATCAGGAGTGGTCCGGTTCCGGGGAAAGCCCCGGAGTTGCATTGTTGGTCCTGTTGCTAGGAGGTGTTCCCTGGACCTGGAGTACTGGTGGTGATTTGCTCACACATAATCTGCCCTCCTGTTATTCCAAAGCTCATAGCCCCATTGAGCTGGCCTGCCTGTATGCTTAGGACTGGGGCCTGTATTGCGGGCTGGGTCCTGGTGAGGAAAGGGTTGTTACCGTGGAATGGGTTGTGTGACGGGCTCCGGTGATTTTGTCCCTTTGAGTATGGCGGGGGCTGAACTGCCTCCATTGACAATTTTGGGTATAGTGAGGGAGAAGCGGCCTCAGGGGGAGCCGTGGGCAAGTTCTCAGGCGGGGCTTTAACATCCCCCGACGCCACAGTAGCCACGCACATCATGTCTGGTTTGTTTTTTGGGCTGCACCCTCCTACACTCCTCTATAGCCCATGTCCCTACCTTCAACTCTGCTTCTGCCCGTTCTTTCTCTCTTGTCCCTTTCTTTTGGAACAAATGAGCTTTGTTCCTCTCTGTCTCACTTGCCGTTGCTTTCCTTACGTCTTCCTGTAGCTCTCTCTGCATAGTTTTGAGCCGCTCCTCAACAGGAGGGGCTCCGCTAAGGTAACCTGCCTGGGTCCATTTTAATTTTATTCCCTCCCATACCGACTTTATTTTGTTATACTGTTATTTCCCTCCAGCTCTATCCATCATGCTCTGATCTAAAAAGTCATTGAATTTAAGTTTGGGCGTGGTTGTTGCAGCCATTTTATCTAGATCGTCTGATAATGTGTATAATGCGTTATTTAGGTATATTCAATCCTTACTATGTGGTGTTTATTTCTATCGTTGTATGCTTAGTATTTGCGGTGTCGGCACAAACTTATCTCTTCCACCCCCACCCTCGCATACAAAGGGGGTTATCAGTATGTGACGCCCAACCACGTGTGTGTTTCTCCTGTATTTTATTTGAATTTGTTCAGCGATTTATTTAGGTATTTTCTAGAAATGTTTCGGTGATTTCCTTTTGGAACAATATATTAGTGAAATCAAGCGATTCTATAACAATTGTCAGAATAATTTTATCACTTTGGGAACCGGTATTTTTTATTCGGATTTGTTCAGTGAATTATTTAAATACTTTCCAAAAATAATTCAGCAATCACCTTTTGGAACAATATATTAGTTAATTCAAGCGGTTCTATAACAATTGTCAGAATAATTCTATCTCTTGGGGAATACCGACAGCAGAAAGAGGGAAAAATAGCAACCAGTCAGCAATCTGCACGGCGGCTGGGTTAACTCACAGCTCGGCGACTGGTAAGAACAGTATTCAGCTCAGTGTCCGTCAATATTACACCGTTTATCTATTCACAGTATGGCAATCATTCCCCAACAAATGTTTTCTCTGAATTGGGCACAACAAAATTGCGGAACGTCAAAACTGGTTATATTATGTTACAGTTTGATGTGCAATGGTCACATCATTCCCGATCTCTGTCTTGTGGAACGCCAAATTTACATGTACAGTGCCTTGCGAAAGTATTCGGCCCCCTTGAACTTTGCGACCTTTTGCCACATTTCAGGCTTCAAACATAAAGATATAAAACTGTATTTTTTTGTGAAGAATCAACAACAAGTGGGACACAATCATGAAGTGGAACGACATTTATTGGATATTTCAAACTTTGTTAACAAATCAAAAACTGAAAAATTGGGCGTGCAAAATTATTCAGCCCCCTTAAGTTAATACTTTGTAGCGCCACCTTTTGCTGCGATTATAGATTTAAGTCGCTTGGGGTATGTCTCTATCAGTTTTGCACATCGAGAGACTGACATTTTTTCCCATTCCTCCTTGCAAAACAGCTCGAGCTCAGTGAGGTTGGATGGAGAGCATTTGTGAACAGCAGTTTTCAGTTCTTTCCACAGATTCTCGATTGGATTCAGGTCTGGACTTTGACTTGGCCATTCTAACACCTGGATATGTTTATTTTCGAACCATTCCATTGTAGATTTTGCTTTATGTTTTGGATCATTGTCTTGTTGGAAGACAAATCTCCGTCCCAGTCTCAGGTCTTTTGCAGACTCCATCAGGTTTTCTTCCAGAATGGTCCTGTATTTGGCTCCATCCATCTTCCCATCAATTTTAACCATCTTCCCTGTCCCTGCTGAAGAAAAGCAGGCCCAAACCATGATGCTGCCACCACCATGTTTGACAGTGGGGATGGTGTGTTCAGGGTGATGAGCTGTGTTGCTTTTACGCCAAACGTAATGTTTTGCATTGTTGCCAAAAAGTTCAATTTTGGTTTCATCTGACCAGAGCACCTTCTTCCACATGTTTGGTGTGTCTCCCAGGTGGCTTGTGGCAAACTTTAAACGACACTTTTGATGGATATCTTTAAGAAATGGCTTTCTTCTTGCCACTCTTCCATAAAGGCCAGATTTGTGCAATATACGACTGATTGTTGTCCTATGGACAGAGTCTCCCACCTCAGCTGTAGATCTCTGCAGTTCATCCAGAGTGATCATGGGCCTCTTGGCTGCATCTCTGATCAGTTTTCTCCTTGTATGAGCTGAAAGTTTAGAGGGACGGCCAGGTCTTGGTAGATTTGCAGTGGTCTGATACTCCTTCCATTTCAATATTATCGCTTGCACAGTGCTCCTTGGGATGTTTAAAGCTTGGGAAATCTTTTTGTATCCAAATCCAGCTTTAAACTTATTCACAGTATCTCGGACCTGCCTGGTATGTTCATTGTTCTTCATGATGCTCTCTGCGCTTTTAACGGACCTCTGAGACTATCACAGTGCAGGTGCATTTATACGGAGACTTGATTACACACAGGTGGATTGTATTTATCATCATTAGTCATTTAGGTCAACATTGGATCATTCAGAGATCCTCACTGAACTTCTGGAGAGAGTTTGCTGCACTGAAAGTAAAAGGGCTGAATAATTTTGCACGCCCAATTTTTCAGTTTTTGATTTGTTAAAAAAGTTTGAAATATCCAATAAATGTCGTTCCACTTCATGATTGTGTCCCACTTGTTGTTGATTCTTCACAAAAAAATACAGTTTTATATCTTTATGTTTGAAGCCTGAAATGTGGCAAAAGGTCGCAAAGTTCAAGGGGGCCGAATACTTTCGCAAGGCACTGTACTATATCTATTCGACTACACCTCTAACATAACCAATTAAACAGTCTACAACTTATTTAATAGGATCTTTTACATGCAGATTCAGTCGATCTAACCACACCTCCACAAGACCTATTCGATAATATACAACGTATCAATAGGACATTTTACATGCAGATTCGGTTTATCTATTAATTAACTACACCTCTTACAAGACCTATTCGATAATACAACATATCAATAGGACATTTTACATGCAGATTCAGTTAATCAATTATTCAGCTTCACTTCATACACAACCTGATCAACAGGACGGTTTTCTATGCAGATTTCAGCTCATCAATTATTCATTTGGTCAACACATTAACAAATCATAAAAGTTATATTATGCACAAGATATCTTCTGACCTATGCCTTCAACAGTTTAGTAGCAATTTTAGCAACAATTCATACTCACCCTCAGTACTACTGATCAAAATTTGGTTGTAGGCTAAGATACAATATGCAGATTTTGATTTAACAGGCTCTGCTTACCTTTTATGTCGAGCGCTCTGATCAGTTTCCTGAGGCAAGTTGAATGGCCGACGTCTCCTAGCGAGAGGTCACTGTTCCGTTTGGTTTGCACCCAATGATTTGTCTCCTCTCACATCAACTTGTCCTAGATTCAGATGTTGTAAACCATCCTCTGCTACCATTTTTGTTGATGATTAACTTACAGTAGAGTGAGACCAAATCATGGACGCTGGACAGAGTGGATTTCAGTTGTAACAAAAAGGCAGTTTATTGAGTCAAAAGACATCTTGTCCTGCAGTTTTAACGTGCACGGACCTGATTCATATAGCTCAAATGGAGTTAGCTGAAAAAGGGACCTAAACAAAGGTTACAACAGTTTTTATACATAGAATAATGTAGGTGGAGTCTTGTCGTGGTGGTCTTCTGACTGGTCCCGAAGAGTTGGAGGCGGACCTACTCTAGCCAGAGCAGGAGCCCCATTGGTGCGCAGCAGAGTCTTCTGCTCTGGGCACCCGACCAATAGAGGGGGGATGAAGTGTGTGTGTTTATGCAAGAATGTATTTGTGTGTCAGGGGATCGTGTCTGTGTGTGTCCTGGGGTCATGAGATAAGAGAACTGAGAGGGGCAGTTTATGGCTGGGGGTAGGGTACTTCCTGCTTGGACAGGGGTGCGTGCAATGACTTGAGTCAGGCGACTTAATATATGTGCTTGATATATGAGCTATGTATATGAATATGTGTATATATGACACTAGCCAAAAGTCGACAACATCCATACATTTTAGTTATATTCTTTGACAACACTTCAGTAAGGTCACGAGGCTAACGTTAGCTAGCTACTGTAACATTACCACAGCCAGAGATATTAGCACAGTAATGGCTAGCTAGCTAACGCTTAACTAGCTATTTCTCAAGTTAACGTTATCTAGCTACATAAATATGATAGGAAAACCCATTTAACTTCCATCAAATTCATAATTCATAACGTTTGTTGCCATTTTCAGTCAACCTTTATCTGTCAAAATAACATTAGCCATTTTCCACTCTTTCGCAACAATTGGATATGTATTCCACCACTTACTGTGCGGGTGTATAATAAGGATCCCAAAGAGTAAATAATGTGGGTACTCATTCAAGGGTTTTTCATTATTTTTACTATTTTCTACATTGTATTGAAATGCATTCCAGGTGGCTACCTCATGAAGCTGGTTGAGAGAATGCCAAGAGTGTGCAAAGCTGTGTGCAAAGGGTGGCTACTTTGAAGAATCTCAAATATAAACTATATGTTGATTTGTTTAACACTTTTTTGGTTACTACATGATTCCATATGTGAATGAGTAGGTGTGTTTTTACTGGTACTGTATATATCATACGGACTATCAAAAAAATTAATTAAACAAAATCAACCTGCTTTTCTGTAAAAAGAATAAGAGATCTAATCAACTCCCAACACAGGCTCAGAAGATTCCTGTGAGGTCGGGAGAATTCCTAGAGACAATAACCAAAACATGACCGCTTCTAGTCACCTTTCCCACTGCTTTCTTCACAGTCCTAGATATTACAAATGGATTTCCCAAATCAACCTCCTTGTCCAAAAGACGCAGTCCAATAACAAATTCATTATTGGGCAGGTCCTTGTCTTCTACAACAACTTTCCTAGTTAGGTTCCATTCTTTGATTTCACTATTTTTCATTCATTATCACTCACTTGCTGCACTTTCAGATTCAAACACAGTCTGCATTTACGTCTCTTCCACCAGTCAGTTTTCGTGGAAACGTTCTGCATCTGCACATCTCGTCCACTCGTCAGTCACTCAATTGCACTAGAATACTTGCAAGTATTCTGATGGAGTTCAACAGCTGGTACCGGAAGAATATCCATAGCCCAACCTTAAAAACCCAGCACCAACAACCCAACCTTGCTGTATTTACAGAAAACAACCCAGCTATTGACCCAATGCCTGCAACCCAGTAATTGGGTCATACAAACCACCACTCAACAGCCTCAGTTTGATTGAAGGCGTTAATCTGTATTTTTGCCTTGTAACTGATTGCTTCTAGAAAGACAGAAGGAACAACACATGATCAAGATGAGCTAGCTACTACTTTAAAGCAATGAAATAGCGAATTGTTACAAATAATGAATGTATGGGCTACATTTATGAGAATAATACATGCATTTACTTAACTTATCAATCTTGAAGAAGATACACTCATCACAAACATATTTCCAGAGTGTTGATACAACTTCCTCCCAATACAGCCTCTTCCAACACCACGGATAGGGAGGGTGGGTCCATCTGCAAAAGTGAAGTTTTGGTCTGATGTCAAATCAACTGATATTGTTGCTAGCTAGCTAACTTAGCAGTTGTGCTAGCTAACACGCTACTGAACAGTGACACTAGCATATTGACATGCATATTGATATTAAAATACATCAACGTATTCACCTAAAAATATAAGTGTTTAAGCAAATCATTAGTTAGCTAGCTACCTATTACATGAATTGGGCAAAAATATGATAGCTAACGTTAGCTAGCCAAGCGCTAGCCAGTCAGTCAGTGGTGCTGACAGAATGAAACTGGTATCAACAAAATGTCTTTCACTCTATCCCATAAAAAAATGACATGGCTAACTAGGCATCATTTAGCTAATAAATGTTGAAGATTAGTTAACCTGTTGAGTGTAGGGGCAGTATTTTGACGTTTGGATGAAAAACGTACCCAAATGAAACTGCCTATTTCTCAGGCCCAGAAGCTAGAATATGCATATAATTGTCAGATTAGGATAGAAACACTCTAAAGTTTCCAAAACTGTCAAAATATTGTCTGTGAGTATAACAGAACTGATATTGCAGGCGAAAACCTGTGGAAAATCCACCAGGAAGTGCCTCTTATTTTGAAAGCTCCATGTTCCATTGCATGCCTTCCCTCCATTTAAAGGGATATCAACCAGATTCCTTTCCCTATGGATTCCACTTGGTGTGAACAGTCTTTAGACATAGTTTCAACCTTTTATTCGGAAAAATGAGAACGATCACATCGCGTCAGGGGATGGCTGTGTGTCCCCAGAGTTTTGCATGCGCAACAGCTTGGAGCAGACATTTTCTCTCTCTCTCTCCTATTGAAAAAGCTACGGTCCGGTTGAAATATTATCGATTATTTATTGTAAAAACAACCTGAGGATTGATTATAAAAAAACGTTTGACATGTTTCTACGAACTTTACGGATGCTATTTGGAATTTTCGTCTGCCTGTCATGACCTGCACGAGCCTGTGGATTTCTGAACAAAACGCGCCAACCAAATGGAAGTTTTTGGATATAAAAATAATCTTTATCGAACAAAAGGAACATTTAGCATTTATTGTGTAACTGGGAGCAAACATCCGAATATCATCAAAGTTAAGCGATTCATTTTATTGCTTTTCTGACTTTCGTGACCAATCTACTTTGTTGCTAGCTGTTTGTAATGTTTTGTCTGCTGAGACAGATGTCCTCACATAAATGCTTGGTTTCATTTCGCTGTAAAGCTTTTTTGAAATCTGACAAGCCAGGTGGATTAACAACAAGCTAAGCTGTGTTTTGCTATATTGCACTTGTGATTTTATGACAAATAAATATTTTTAGTAATTTAATTTGAATTTGGCGCTCTGCAATTCAGTGAATGATGACGAAAATGATCCCTCTAACGCACATATGTCAGAGTCAAGGCCCGCGGGCCACATCCGGCCCGCAAGAAGGTTTTTTACGGCCCCTGGGATGATCTTGATTTATTATTAGAACCGGCCCGCAGCAAGCCGGCAGCCCGCAGATCTTTTACACGCACCAATACTACATTTCCCACAATGCAAAGGTGACGCACCGAGCAGTAGGCTGCTTCATTTCAATATTTATTGGCACAGCAGTCGTCAGCATCACAGTAAAATTAACTTTCAGATACCCATCAAAAATGGCAAAACGGAAGGTGGATACTGAGAACCGGGGGTTTCAAACAAGGTGGGAGTCGGAGTATATGTTCACGAAGGTAGCTGGAAAACCTGTGTGTCTTCTGTGTGGAGAAAGTGTGGCGGTACTGAAAGAGTATAATCTGAGACGACATTATGAAACGAAACACGCGGACAAAAACAAGAATATGGACATGGAACAAAGGCTACAAAAGGCAGAGGAATTAAAACGAGGCCTCAAATCTCGACAGGCTCTGTTCAAAAAAGCCAAATCACAAGGCCAGGCTGCTGTCAAGGCCAGTTTTATTTTGGCAGAAGAGATCGCTAAATCAGCCCGGCCATTTACGGAGGGGGATTTCATCAAAAACTGCATGATTAAAGTTTGTGACGAAGTTTGCCCAGAAAAAAGGCAACTCTTTTTAAATGTGAGTCTGAGCAGAAACACCATTGCCGAGAGAGTAGACCAGTTGTCCATCAATCTAAAAGAGCAGCTTGTGAAAAAGGGAAAAGATTTTATTGCATATTCCTTGGCTGTGGATGAGAGCACCGACATTTCTGACATTGCCCAGTTGTCAATTTTCATCCGCGGAGTGGACTCCAACCTAAGCGTGACAGAGGAGTTTTTGGCTTTACGTCCTATGCATGGCACAACTACGGGGCATGATTTGTATGAAGAGGTGTCAAGATGTGTAAATGAGATGGAGCTGCCTTGGGAAAAACTTGTGGGTTTGACAACCGACGGAGCACCTGCGATGTGTGGACACAGGAGCGGACTGGTGGCGAAGATACGGGAAAAGATGCAAGAGGAAAACGCGACAGGTGAGCTGACAGCTTATCATTGTATCATACACCAGGAAGCGTTGTGCGGTAAAGCCTTGAAAATGGAGCATGTAATGAGCATCATCACGCGCACAGTTAACTTTATCAGAGCCAAAGGTTTGAATCACCGCCAGTTCAAGGCATTTCTGACGGAGTTAGAAACGGAGCATGGTGATTTGCCTTATCACACAGAGGTGCGATGGCTAAGCCAGGGAAAGGTGCTTCAAAGATGTTTCGAGCTTCGTGAGGAGATTTGTCTGTTCTTGGACAGCAAAGGGAAAGACACAACACAACTCCGAGACGAAATGTTTCTGTGTGAAATGGCTTTTCTGTGTGACATTACGAGTCATCTGAATGCAATAAACTTGCAGCTGCAGGGTCGGGATCGTGTCATCTCTGATATGTACAGTACAGTGAAGGCATTTAAAACCAAACTGACTCTGTGGGAGACGCAGATGCGGAAAGAAAATTTGAGCCACTTTCCCAGCTGCCAGACCATGAAAGAGAAGCTCTCTACCAGTGCGTTCCCGAGCACACAGTTGGCTGATAAAATAGGTATGCTTGCCGCTGACTTTCGACGCCGATTTGCTGACTTTGAAGCACAAAAAAGCAGGTTGGAACTGCTCGGTAACCCATTTGCTGTTGACGTGGAAAGCTCACCACCAAACCTCCAAATGGAGTTGATTGACCTCCAATGCAATGATGCACTGAGGGCAAAATATGCGGCAGTGGGTGCTGCGGAGTTCGCCCGTTTCCTCCCCGGCACAATGCCCCAGCTGCGCATCCAGGCTGCTCAAACGTTGTCTATGTTTGGCAGCACATACCTGTGTGAACAACTGTTTTCTTTGATGAACCTGAACAAAACATCACACAGAAGTCGACTTACTGCTGAACACCTCCACTCAATTCTGAGGATTTCTTCAGCTCAGAGCCTTACCCCGAACATTGATGAACTTGTGGAAAAGATGGGACACCACCAAGTATCACCCTCAACCTCAAACAAGTGAACATTACTGTGCAATCACATATTTAGAGTTTTTACTCAGTTCAAGTTTAAAAGTTAAAATTTAATATTTGTTTTCACTGCATGTTACTTCTCCTTAAACAAAGTGTTGTTTTTGATTAATAGATTTTTGCACTTTATTTTTTTGTATTTCAATCCAATTATATTTTAAAAATATTTCAGTTGAGTGGATGATAGAAAATTGCTATTATTGTTTTTTCTTTGAAGTAAATTTAGCCCACTTTTGCTAAAATAGAAAATATAGTCTACTGATGGTGCCTTGAATACCGGTTTCTTTCATTTAATGTTCATGTTATGGGGATATTTATATAAAGGAAATTTGTCTTTTGTGTCTGTTGAAAATTAAAGATTACTGACAGAGCCATAAGAAAATATTGCTTTATTTATCTGATCATATTGTAATATATTTGTTAGGTTTTCAGTAGGTTCAATTAGGTTCACTAGACTATATGCGTCATTTAAAAATTTTTCAATGAACATTCGAACAGTCCGGCCCTCGTCTTGTAGCTGATTTTTTTATTTGGCCCTCCGTCCATTTGACTTTGACACCCCTGCTCTAACGGGATGGGTGCGCCAAGAAGTTTAATAAGTAAGACACTCACCAGACAACTGTTAGGTACGGTAGCTAGCTAGGTAGCTTCGTTTCCATTTTCCATCAGATGTTTCTAACCATTGGTCATCAACGGTTACTGGTCTTGGAACTCATATGTTCACCAGAAACAGCTTCTGGGAAACTGTTTGCAACTAGTGGCAATAAAATGATTGTTGCCGAATTTACCGCAAATGGCAAACGTTTGCAAACTTCTGGCAACATTTTGTGGCAGACTATTTAGTTTACAGCACATTTCCCACAAAATTGCTCAGCAACAAATGTATTTTTGTAAGGGTATACCTACTGCTGTACATTATCATTCTTAGTATATCTTGTGTAAATTGCATTTTGATACTGGTACAGTGCTGTCTGGGTTGTTAAATAGATTTGTTCCGTTGTTCTTGATTTCTTACCTTTTTAATGAATTTTTCTTTACATTTTAGTTGTTTGACATTTGACTGCATGGTTGGGTGCTAGAAACATAATTATTTTGCGGCACCGCTATACCACCCGCTAAACTGTGTATGTGACCAATAAACTTTGATTTGATGTCAACAATCCTTCCTCCAAAAGACCCTTCTATGGATCAAATCTCATGAAAATCATGGTCCTTGTTCTTTTGTCCTGGTTTCTTGCAGAATCACTATATTATTCTTAAAGTGAAACCATGTACAGTGCCTTAGGAAAGTATTCAGATCCCTTGACTTTTTCCACATTTTGTTAGGTTACAGCCTTATTCACAAATCTATTAAATATTTTTTTTTACCGCATCAATCTACACACAATACCCCATAATGACAAAGCAAAAACAGTATTGTAGAAATGTACATAAGTATTTAGACCCTTTACTCAGTACTTTGTTTAAGCACCTTTGACAGCGATTACAGCCTCTTGGGTATGATTCTACAAGCTTGGCACACCTGTATTTGGGGAGTTTCTTGCATTCTTCTCTACAGATCCTCTCAAGCTTCTCTTGGCTGTGTGCTTAGGGTCGTTGTCCCCAGTCTGAGGTCCTGAGCGCTGTGGAGCAGGTGTTCATCAAGGATCTCTCTGTACTTTGCTCCGTTCATCTTGGCCTCGATCCTGATTAGTCTCCCAGTCCCTGCCGCTGAAAAACATCCCCACAGCATGATGCTTCCACCACTATGCTTCACCGTAGGGATGGTGCCATGTTTCCTCCAGACGTGACTTTCGTCAGACCAGAACATTTGGTTTCTCATGGTCTGAGAGTATTTAGGTGCCTTTTGGCAAACTCCAAGTGGGCTGTCATGTGCCTTTTACTAAGGAGTGGCTTCAGTCTGGCCACTCTACCATAAAGGCCTGATTGGTGGAGTGCTGCATAAATATTTGTCCTTCTGGAAGGTTCTCCCATCTCCACAGAAGAACTCTAGAGCTCTGTCAGAGTGACAATCAGGTTTTTGATCACCTCCTTGACCAAGGTCCTTCTCCACCGATTGCCTAGTTTGGCCGGGCGGCCAGCTCTAGAAAGAGTCTTGGTGGTTCCAAACTTCTTCCATTTAAGAATGATGGAGGCTACTACTGTGTTCTTGGGGACTTTCAATGCTGCAGAAATGTCTTGGTACCCAGATCTGGGCCTCGACACAATCCTGTCTCAGACAATTCCGTTGACGGCTTGGTTTTTGCCCTGACATGCACTGTCAATTGTGGGACCTTATTTCGACAGGTGTGTGCCTTTCCAAATCATGTCCAATCAATCAAATGTACCACAGGTGGACTCCAATCAAGTTGTTTTTACATCTCAAGGATGATCAATGGAAACAGGATGCACATGAGCTCAAATTCGAGTCTCAGAGCAAAGGGTCTGAATACTTCTGTAAATAAGGTATTTCTGTTTTTTATGTTTTATACATTTGCAAAAATGTCAAAAAAACTGTTTTCACTTTGTCATTGTGGGGTCTTGTGTTTAGATTGCTGAGGATTATAGTTTTTTTGAATGCGTTTTAGAATAAGGCTGTAATGTAACAAAATGTGGAAAAAGTCAAGGAGTCTGAATACTTTCTGAAGGCGCTGTATGTATGTTCATTCTCCCTGCTATATGCCTTCCTCTGTAACATGCCATTGATGGTTAGGGAGTCTCAAGTCTCAGCATCGAGTCTACCATTCACCTAACTACTAATAATAGAATACAATACAACTTCACTTGTCCATTGTGAAACGGTAGTGTCTTTTTGCAGTCGGATTACTTTTCCCAACCCCCCGACACCACATGCTGTGCTACGGGTCTGTTATAATGTTGAAACTGTTATAGACCACAAGTCTACAATGATCTTCTCACATTTGTAAGAGCTTAGATTAGCCTCTCTCTCTCTGTGGCTATTAATGTGATGTTCCTCAACCACAAAGAGAGCAGAGATTACATCCCTCCACGTTTCACCATCACCCTTCTGGCTGCTCCGTTTACATACTTGCATTTGTTCGTTGACAGATTGCTGTCAAAAGACACAGCCATGTGAAGCCACCATGTAGGTTCAGCTATGGCATGACCGGGGGAGTTAGGAGTACTACATGGTTCCATGCGAACTCAAAATCTGCGTCCCAAATGGCACTCTATTCCCGACAAAGTGTACTACTTTTGACCCCTATGGGCCCTGGTCAAAACTAGTGCACTATATAGGGAATAGGGTGTCATTTGGGATGCAGACAAAACGTCTGACGATACCCCTCAGGCATTTGCGTATCATATCTCTGTGTAGAAGAAAAGCTATGCTGGTCCAAACTCTCAGTCCCAACTCTTATCATTATGTTAGCCAGATTTGTATCTTATTAAGACTACTAACTGAGACTTACAATAACATTATTCAATGTTACCAACATACTACATATCATTTATATTTTAATTAACTAATCTACATAAAAGCATGGTTAACTTGTTGTCAGCTGTAGAACTCTACTAAACATACAGAATCAGAGCAGTCAGTCAACCATTCTCTACTGAGTAAGAAAGATAGTGTAGATCTGTCACGTCCTGACCTTAGTTCCTTTTTTATGTCTCTATTTTAGTTTGGTCAGGGTGTGAGTTGGGGTGGGCATTATATGTGTTGTTCTATGTTCTTGTATTTCTGTGTTTGGCCTGGTATGGTTCCCAATCAGAGGCAGCTGTTTATCGTTGTCTCTGATTGAGAACCATACTTAGGCAGCCTGTTTTCCCACTATGGGTTGTGGGTAGTTGTTTCCTGTTTTGTGTTTTGTCACCTAATAGGACTGTTTCGTTTTTGTCGTGTTTTCTGACTTTGTATTAGTTACCAGACGGAACTCTTTACTAAGGATGATGAACACTTACCACGCTGCATATTGGTCCGGTCCTTCCTACTCCTCCTCAGAAGAGGAGGAAAACCGTTACAAGATCCACTAGATCCACTAGATCTCCACTGGAGTGTTTTACATTTAGAGTATTTGTGTGTAATTTCTTTACCAATTTAGAGCACCCATGCATCAATGCTCTCTGAGACAATTGTTTCCATAGGTCTCCATTCCAACAGAGCCTCCCTGTCATTATTCATTGGTGATATTCAATTTGTCATAGTCACTCTGACTCATCTATTAATGTCTGGATGTCTGGATCCAGACCAAACCAGATGCTACCAGAGGGCCCCTGGGCGTACACCATTCTGACACAGGAACATCTCTATGTTATGCTATACCTTTTGTCCTTGTGCTTTTGTATTTAATTTTCTCTCTGCCTCTCTATCTCTGTCTCTCATCTCTGTCTCTCGCAATCTCGCTCTCTCCGTCTCTACGTTTCTGGCATAATATCAAAATCACGTTGATGTGGCTCAGTTGGTAGAGCATGATGTTTGCAATGCCAGGGTCGTGGGTTTGATTCCCACGGGGGACCCGTATGAAAATGTATGCACTCACTATTGTATGTCACTCCGGATAAGAATGTCTGCTAAATGACAAAACATTATAAAACTGTGTAAACGGAACCATAAAGTTATAGTGTCCAATAACAATGGTAGACACAAATCAACTTTACATGTATTGCTCAAAAACAAGAACTATGAAAAAGTGACTAATACAGTTGACTGTGAGACACCAAATCAGCTGGTCAATCCAGGGATCCACACCACAGCCACACCACAAAGAAGGGACCAGGGACTAACCCTCACTAAGCCTTTTCAGTCAGTCTCTGCCTCCCTGCCTGCCTCCATGCCTGCATCAGAGGGCCTTACTTGTCAGAGGGAAAACGGACGGGTCATGGACCTGCACATGTCAACGGAAGAGATTAGAGTAGCGTGGAGAGGGAGAGGGCTCTGTGGGCTATACCCCAGCTGACCTCTCTCCTCCCAGCTGCAGCCTCAGTCCCAGCTCCACTATACCCAGCCCCAGCACCAAAGCTATCTACTGCCCTACTCCCCAGGCTCAAGTCCCCAAATCCAGTCCCGGTTGCCCGCACTCTCTTCATCCCCAGCCATAACCACAGCCCACTATCCCCAGCCCCAACCTCACACTCCCAACTCCAGCTCCAGCCTTAGCTCTATCCCCATCCCCAAACCCCCAGCTTCAGCCCCAGGCCATCCTAAAACGTAAATGCTTTTGTTTCCAAATTCCAACGCATTCTCAGTAATGCAATAAACGGTTGGCTGTAATTCATGTCACTTATTACTATACGAGAGTTCAGAAATTAGTCACTGATTGCTTGAGGGGTTTGGAGAGTTGAGGAAAGTTATTTCAGCAGTGTTTTATGTTCATGAACATGCATAAGTCCAGAATACACGATCCTGTCATAAACCCAGACATCTGAGCATGCCTTCTACCCTAAAGGGTTTCCCTTTAGGCTCTACCTTTCATAATAACAGTTATTTCTAAATGAAAAGTGGAAAACAATTCAGAAGGGGTAGGTTACCACTTACACAATGAATGAACAGCTGATTAGGCCTAGTTGACGAAATGAGCAATGGGACGATTTGAAATGGTAAACTGCACTGAGGCAGTTCAAAGAACAATGACTTGTAAACAGCCTGAATCCTATTGATTATTGATGCCAAGTCACTTTGAAATACAGCCTCTACTGAAAAGATGTTGTCTTTTTTAACAGCCAGTGTAGTATTGCTTTACTGCTATTCATTTAACTATTCGCTTTAATCATTACACTTTATGTACAACACTTTAGAACCCATCCTCATCATCCACACACACACACACACACACACACACACACACACACAAACAAACTCTGGACAGAGAGAGAATTCAATTCATTTTATTCTCTATTGCCCTTTCAACCACGATATTCGCTTCCCCTTATTCCAGAAAGCCCAACAGATATACCCTGGCATTATGTAGCTGAGCGAGGAGGAGAACCTTAAATTGTTTTTTTTTTGTCCATTGTGTATTTCAACGTTATGCGCTACTGGTGTAGAAGTCAGGTGCAGGAGAGCAAAGAGTTTCTTTGGCCGAAGCAAACAACAGACGGACGCAACTGCGTCAAACAAACCTCCAGCCAAAGGTAAAAGTGAAAAGCGCAACAAAGTCACAAAGATGCAAAATGTTTAACAATTAAACACACTGCGGGTTGAACATGGTACCTGGAGAAAAACCAGCCTGGCGCGTCACACAACACGTAAAAAAAACAATTCCACACAAAGACATGGGGGGTGGACAGAAGGAATATATATATATGTAGTGTGATTAGGGAATGTAAACCAGGTGTGCGGGGAAACAAGACAAAACACATGGAACAATGAAAAGTGGAGCGGCGATGGCTAGAAAGCCGGTGACGTCGACCGCCGAACGCCGCCGGAACAAGGAGAGGAGCCGACTTCGGCAGAAGTCGTGACAGTGTATTTCCGTTAGATATGTTTGCAAATGTATTGAAAATGAAATAGAGAAATATCTCATTTACATAAGTATTCACACCCCTGAGTCATTACATGTTAGAATCACCTTTGGCAGCGATTACAGCTGTGAGTCTTTCTGGGTAAGTCTCTAAGAGCTTTGCACACCTGGATTGTACAATATTTTGCACATTATTCTTTAAAAAATTCTTCAAGCTCTGTCAAGTTAGTTGTTGATCATTGCTAGACAGCTATTTTCAAGTCTTGCAGAATATTTTTAAGCCGATTTAAGTCAAAACTGCAACTAAAGCACCCAGGAACATTCAATGTCATCTTGGTGCTTTAGGTTATTGCCTTGCTGAAAGGTGAATCCAAAGTGTAATTAATAACTTCATCATACTCAAAGGGATATTCAATGTATGTTTATATATATATATTTTTTTACCAATCTACCAATAGGTGTCTTTATGGTTGAATCTGTGTTTGAAATTCACTGCTCGACCGAGGGACCTTACAGATAATTGTATATGTGGGGTACAGAAACGAGGTAGTCAAACACTATTATTGCACACAGAGTGAGTCCATGCAACTTACTACGTGACTTGTTAAGCACATTTTTACACCTGAACTTATTTAGGCTTGAAATAACAAAGGGGTTGAACATTTATTAACCCTCCTGTTGTGTTCATTTCATGTTAATTCATTCTGTGTTCCCGGTCCAAAATGACCGCCCCATTACAGCTGATTATAAATCCATAATAATACATATATTATCACCTAATATTGTGTTAGATCTTTTTATCAACTTAAGTTCTTGTGAACATTACACGTTTTTAACTTCTATTTTCTATTTATGGCCTGTAGGCCTCATTGACCTGAGCTCATACAACTCGTTTTTTTTCATTATTTTTTTTAAGCTTAATGTATATGGATTATTTTGACTATAACAAATACTCAGATGAAACATATTGTGCTATTTATCACAGACTACTTTGTGTTAAAGTTTAACAAGGACTCTCTCCTCCTCACCAGTGTCATGATCAAAGATATGATCAAGTGCCTCACATACAGTATATTGTTTGGTCATTGTGCTGCCACAGAAAGAATTGTGATCAAGGCCTCAAAAAAGCTTTATATATACCAGAGCTGTAAGAAAAGTTGTATATATTATTGAAACAATGTTACAATTGTTTGTGAGAATGCCAACAGGTGTGGTTCCCGTGGGGGGAAGATTCTATTGGGGAAAGGTTCCTGTGGGGGTTGCCATGGAAGCCAAGAAGGGGAGTGAGGTGTGTGTGTGTTTGTGTGTGTGTGTTTGTGTCTGTGTGCTCAAACACACATGCAATGTGGGGGTCTGGGAGAGAAAGTGGGTCCATCTGATGAATGGGCATGTGCCTGAACTCACTCATCCACATGTATTTTGTGTGTTCAGGGGCCCTGTGTGGACAAAGTCATGGAACCTGATGACAATCAGATTAAATTAACTACATTTTTCAGAGAGAACATGTAAATTGGTCCAATTCGACCGGAACGCAGCAGGAGGGTTACCTCAAGACATTTCAGCTTTTCATTTATCATTAATTAGCAACATTTCAAAAAATATAATTCCACTTTGACATTATTGTGTCTAGGCCAGTGACACAATCCATTTTAAATTCAGGCTGTAACACAACAAAGTGTGGAAACACTTTCACACTTGAATCTTCTCTTTGTGCCAGACTGGGTACACTGTAAATCACTGTAATGTTTGTTTATGTGTCAATTACTCTCGTAAGGGATGACTGGAAATTTGACATGAAAATTAATTCACTCACACACACACACACACACACACACACACACACACACACACACACACACACACACACACACACACACACACACACACACACACACACACACACACACACACACACACACACACACACACACACACACACCTCTGCCTCGTGAAACTTTCTCCAGGATCAGAAATCCCAACCCAATCTCCAAATAAAATGCAGCAATGGAATTAAGTCATGGCTTGATGTTTTAATTACACCATTAGGCGCCACATCTTAGCTGTCACAGAATTACTCCATTTTAATTAATTAATTACGCCATGTGGTACACTATCTTAGCTGTCAGTCAAACCCCGTAAAAGTTAAACTTACATTTAAGTTTAGGCATTAATACCAAATGGTTGAGTTTAGGGTTAAATCAAATCAAATCAAATTGTATTTGTCACATGCGCCGAATACTACAGGTTCTACAGCTGCACCATTGAGAGCATCCTGACTGGTTGCGTCCCTGCCTGGTATGGCAACTGCTCGGCCTCTGACCGCAAGGCACTACAGAGGGTAGTGCGAACGGCCCAGTGCATCACTGGGGCCAAGCTTCCTGCCATCCAGAACCTCTATACCAGGCGGTGTCAGAGGAAGGGCCTAAAAATTGTCAAAGACTCCAGCCACCCTAGTCATAGACTGTTCTCTCTGCTACCACAGACAAAAAGTTTGAGAAAAATCTCCCTCAGTCTAATTTTTCAGCTGTGCAAATGTTAATGCCAAAGACACACCAGAATGGCTTTCTAATACGTGTTGAGTGTTGCTGAGTGGTCCAGTCTGAGTCCTGACTTGAATCTGCTTAAAAGTCTGAGACAAGGTTTGAATATGGCTGTCCATCAATGATTCCCAACCAAATTTACAGAGCTTGAGCAATTTTGACAAAAACAATGGATACGTTGCCCTAAAAGTTGTGCAAAGTTGGTAGAATCTTATTCAAAATGATTCACGGCTATAATGGCTTTTATTTTTTTATTTGTATTCATTTTGAAAATGTTCTATTATCTTTCTTTCACTTGGAAAATGTGGAGCAGGTTGTGTCGATCAGAAGGAAACAAATCAAATATGATCCCTTATTAGATGTAATTTTAAGGCATCAAAATGTGAAGACTGTCCAATTGGTGTGAAGACTAGGCACTGTGTAGCTCAACTTCTCCACAGCCCTGCTGGCTAAACTTTGAGTCAGCGGAGACTGGAGAGGAGCAGTCGGGAGTCACAGTCCACGGTTAGTGTGACTCACGGCGTCTCTGTCCTTTCTGCTCTGTCTAATCACTGCTTCACTCTACTATTCATAGCAAGTCTCATTCAGAGTGATGTAAGCCCTGGAATTGTATTGCACAGCTCCGTGACAGCCTACAGAATGGTACACATGCCTGCTTTTTCTTCTATTCATAAAAATTCAGACTGTCGTTCGAAGGTCATGTTTCATATCATACTGTTGACCTGAATTGCTGTTGTGTTCCAAATATATTGTTGTGATGGAATATACTGTACTTCATACTGTAATGCAATGGAACGCAAGTCAACGTACGGAAGCCAAATATGAGACGAGCTTTTAACGCTGACAGTTCTGTAAGTCGCTTTGGAAAAGTGTCTGCTAAATGACCACAATGCACAGAACAGTATCTTAACCATGTTTACCATTCCACATGAAGGCAGTACTGCTGTTCTTAAGATATTGCTGACGATATAACATCTAGTACTTTAATAAAATACAGCTCTGTAACGTAATGTTTATTAACCATGTGAGTAATAGTCATAAGAATTCGTCTCAACACTGGCTATAGTATATTGGTTCATTCTGTTACGTAGGTCACGCTACAACTACAAGCCCATCCATCACCCAAATGGCACCCTGTTCCCTGTATAGTGCACTCCTTTTTTCAAAAGTTTGTCAAAGGTTGTGATCTACACAGGGAATAGGGCTCCATTTGGGATGCACAAATTATTTATATATCTCTCCTCTATTCGACGCAGGTTAAAGAGTCCGTAGAACATTTCTTGACTTGATTTGTTTTATTTTTTATAAGTTTTAGTTCTCTAATAAGTGCTATCTAGCCCTCCTCATGTGAGGAGGCCTTCTGTCTTTAGGACAGTTTGAACAGGGAAGTGGACCAGTCAAAGACTTCATCTGTGGTTCTCTGTAGGGTCTCATCTCTGATTGTGAGACTGAACACACTAGAGCAAAACGTTCATGTCCAAATGTAGCCCAGATCAATGTGTACGATTTGACATCAAATTATATTTCCAGGCCGCTGGTCCACCCTACATTCATATCTCCAGTGACAAGGCTCATTAGGCCTATTGTCCACCTCTATTTCTGTGCCGAGGTTTTAAATAGTGTGTGTGTGTGTGTGTGTGTGTGTGCGCGCGCGCACGTACGTGTTGAGAGAATAACTGTGTGCATGAAAGAGCAGAGCAGCAGAGAATGTGAGCAGAGCAGCAGAGAATGTGAACAGTAGGATTTGCTTACACAAGTCTTCTCCTTTGGGGGTTTTGTTGCTTGGTGGGGTTTTTCTTCCAAGCATAGTTATAAACCCCATCCCATTATGATGTTGACAGGCTGTATCCCGGGTGACTAACGCAGTTGTAACAGCCCCCAATTGCTGTATTGCTTTTGGTGTGTGTGCGTGCATCTGTGTGTGGATGTGTAAAAGAAGTCATGCACAGCTGAGAGTCTCAAGTGCTTGTCCCTGGAGGGGCACACAAGAGGGTAACGTAGTCCCAAATACACACACACACACACACACACACACACACACACACACACACACACACAACAACAACAACAACAACACACACAAACACATCCACATCATGGCTGTGCATTATTGCTGAGCTCAGGAGGATCACTCCACATGGTCCTGAAATGTGTGAGACAGCACAGGGTGTGTTTTGTTAGCATGATGGATGGACACTTTGAGAAGAGAGAGAAAGAAGACAGGAGGAGAAACAAATCAGTTGGCAGGAATCTACACACAGTCGTTATGCTACACCACTTGAGCGGCAACACCCACAGATGTAGGACCTTAATTTGATCACTCTCTTGTTGCTGAGAATTTTCCCGCACGGGAAATGGGAAACGCTAGCTTGCAGTGGATTCCGAGGTTTAAAAAGACGTTCACTTTAAAATGCAAGACTTGAATTGCCCTGACGAAAAAATGTATCAACCCCTACAAAAATGTCCATTAATTATAATCCACGTAATAACACATTTTCGTTTGCTGCGGGGTTATTTTCTTGTTGTAGCAACCTGGCTCACATTAAGATCTTACATCTGTATTGTACCACGCACAGGGTTTCAGAGCTCCTCATAACTGATCTCAAAGTGTTCTCTGACACCATTGTGAGGCAAACTGAAAAGCTCAACCAAGGTTGGTTCTTTGTTAATAGTTACTGGTGAGTAATAGTTTATAACATTGAATCCAACACTGACTTTCGATGTATGGCATCCACCCCACAGCTTCAGGCTGCCACTATATCATAACCAGAGCCAGACTGCCAAACAAGCTTTTGGATCGTCAGAAGTGGAGAGGTCTTGTGTCTGCTTTTATGAGCCAGTAGGAACAGAGAGGATATAAATAAGTATATCATAGTATGTGTTCCATTTGCAAATCTATTCCAAGGTTGTGTCCCAAATGGCACCCTACAGATGTAGGATCTTAATTGGATCACTCTTTTGTTGTTGAGAATTTTCCTGCACAACAGGAAATGCAAACGTAGTGCATTTGAGTTTTAAAAGGGATTCTAAAGTTTGTAATTTACACATCCGCTCAGACTTGATTTGCCCTAATGAAAAATGTATCACCCCCTACAAAATGGTCCATGAATCCACATAATAATTAACATTTCCTGTTGGGGCAGGGTTATTTTCCTGCTGTAGCAAACAGGTTCAAATTAAGATTCTACATCTGTATTCCCTGTTGTCAAAAGTAGTGCACTGTATAGTGAATAGGGGGTCATTTAGGACTCATCCTATTTAAGTATTACAAGTATGCGTTCCGTTTAAAAATCCACTTTGAGCAATGCATTTCATCAGTGGACACTATCCATCAGTGTTTCCTCCATCAGAACACCCACGTCTGTTTCCTCCAAAACATTCATCTGGTTTACTCCATGTGCCAGGGTTTTGTGAATGACTCATAAATATGATAATAATGTTTGGCTCCAGATGTCACAGGAGACTGGTGGGTAATGGGGCTACACCGTGATCCTGCTGTGTGTGTATGCCCATGTGTGTGTGTGTGTGTGTGTGTGTGTGTGTGTGCATACCATGCTGTGTATGATCTGGACAATGAGACTAGTCAGCCGGAGCTGTACAAGTCCCTCTATATACTCCATTAACATGTTCTGTATTTACTTAATACAGAACATGCTCCTAGGGACCTGGTACCTACACACACTCATCTGGCTCCCTGTCATCAGTGAGTAACAGTGGCAGCCACCAGACAAAACCCAGATTAAGGGATATGCTTGTTAGTTGGAGTATTAGATTTCAGTTATTCCTTAATTGGTGCAGGTGTTGGTTGGTTTGATTCCTGGTTGGGTTGAAGCAACGTTTTGGGTGGGTTTGATCCCCGGGGAGAGTCAGTCTTCTCTGTGGCCAATTAGCGATATCCTCGAAGACACTGAGGAGACCTGTACAGTATCTGATTCCCATGGCGAAGATTAACAAAGGAGAACCTTTAATGAGAGTAAAAGGTCAATCGCACAAAGGTGGTATGTGATATTGCAATATTAACTGTTCTATTAGTTTAGTAAACACACCGCCCATATGTTTGTATTGTCCCTCATTCCAATCATGCAAAATGAGAGAGAAGCATGAGCGGTTTTAAAAGCAAAGACTTCCATGCTACACCAAGTCCATTGAGTGTTGAGGCACAATGGACGATGGGAAGTGAGGAGTGAGAAAGAGACCGATTTAGATGACGACAGCCCCCCCCCTCAGGCTGCGTGTGGCAGAGAGAGAGGGGGATAGACCGAGAGAGGAGACCCCAGAGAGAAAGAGAGAGAGGCAGACGGAGACTCCCAAAGAGAGAGGTGTCATGGGAGGGAGGAGAGCACCGGTGTGTGCCACCTGCCTCTATCCAGGGTTCACTCACTCTGCTCCCTGTACCATTTGACACATCTGGTCATTAGCGCTCAGTTGGAGACGTACGTACACGGCGTCCCAGAGGCGCGCTGCTCACCTTGGGAGGGCCTAGCTAGCCTGGCCCTGGTCTGTACGATACTGTATAGTACTAATGTGGCGTTGCGGTCTAATCAAAGCTGAGTGGTATTGCCGTATCAGACCTCTCCAGAGACTCATCCAGCCTCATTACATTACTGCCTGTCTGTCCCCAACCTTGTGTGAAACCCCACACCTCCCAGCTTCCACCCATAGTTTTATATATCTCTGACATACTTTCCATTCAGCACACTGGCTGCCGTAGCTGCTGCAGCAACAGAAACAGTTAGAGCAGGGCAGGGCCAGAGTGATCCTCTGAGGACGAACTGTTCTGTTCTTTCTCACTCTCGCTCTCTCTTTCTGTGGCTCTGTCTCTCTCTCTCACTCTCTCTCTCTTTCACTTTCCATCTCACTCCGCTTCTCTTTCTTTCTAAATCTGTCTCTTATTTTCTCTCCGTCTTCCGCTCTCTCTTTCCCTGCCTGTCTTTCTCGCTCTCTCCCACATCAGGAATAGAAGGGCGGGGCCAGAACGATCCTCTGAGGACAAACTATTCTACTCTCTCCGTGGTCCTCTTTCGCTCTCTCTCTTTCGCTCTCTCTCTCTCTCTCTCTCTCTCGCTCTGTCTCTCGCTCTGTCTCTCGCTCTGTCTCTCGCTCTCCCGCTCTCTTAGAAAGCTGTTTTGATATTTTCCCTGTTTACTTTCTCCTCTACGGGCAGAAGTATTAATGTGGTTCTCGACCACAACATGATGCTCTTGCTCTGTGCCATGACCACATTCAATCAATTAGACCGCACTATCACTATCACTATCACTATCACTATCACTCAGAGAAACATATGTAAAGGCATGGAGCAATGCCAAAGTCGGGGGTTCCCCGCAGTGAACACATACAGGGATCACAAAATGTATGCACTCCGTGCTGTAAGATGCCTAGGATAAATATGTTTGCTAAGTGGCATCTATTACATATTGTAGCAACGTCACAGTGTATTGCTCTGTTAGCCCCATGTAAATCCTACTTTGGCCTCGGCTCTTTGGTAGCTGAAATAAAACAAAAGGAGAGTGGCTGAGTGGCGAGTCTTGTACAGGGACCGGATTATTGATAAATATCTGTTAATGCCATGGCTTTCTGGGTAATGGGAGAAACTGGGGTAGGAGGGGCAGGGGCCCAGTCAGAGCTGTGTTCAAACACTATTTGAAATGATTTCAAATACTTTATCTGTGCTTGCCTGTTGCAATGGAACCAAATCGAAAAGTTGTACACTACAAACCCCTCCCATTAAAGCCCCAGGCAGGCTAAAGCAAATGCTCCAAAGCATTTCATTGATTTCAAATAACGTTTTCCAAAGCCGCGTAGCTGAGCTATGGGGCAGCGACCATGGTCCTCCATAGAAAACACTCTTCTCAGATCTGGAAGGCCACTAGAAGGCCGCCTGGTCTGGAATGTTGGGAATGGGGCAGATTCCTCAGAGGGGCTGTTAACTCCAGACTACCTTTCCCTACCCCTCTCCTCCCTCCTTCCATCCCTTGTGATGACAACACTCACCGCCCTGTAGACGTGCAGACAGAACCTTCCTGGCATATGTCCGGGGTGATGATCCTGATCTACAAGAACGAGCAAAAGACCCTGCATGGAAAGACACGTTTCATCCCTGTACACATTCCAACAACCACACTGCCGCCACTTTAAGTGGAACAAGGGGCAATGTAGAAATGCATAATAGGCAGTCGTGTGTGTGTGTGAGTTTGTGCGTGCGTGCAGGGGTGTGTTAGTGTGTGTGTAAGGGGAAATGTAGGAAATGTGTCCTCCTGCAAGTTCTGATACGCCAAACGAGGTGAACACGGAACCATAAATCCAGTTATTTGGTGTTTCCAACCCTCCTTACGGGTCTGTAAAATGTAACGTGTGATACATAAAGTGTTGAACTAGAAGCTTCAGTACATGGCGGTGGGTGACCTCATTTTGAAGTTGAAACTATTTCTGCGGCGTAACAAAGCCGTTGATGGCATTTCGAAAGCAATGTGACCCAGCGATGAATTCCACAGACACATCAAATTACAGCCCTGTGCTTGTGGAATGACTTTAATGTAACTGGATTGTAGACTTTGGGTGGAATTTTATACATTTTTGGGGGGGAAATACCTTCCACGAGTTTACATGTGACATTACATAGAAACACATTTTTTTCTAGACATTTTTGACTTTACCCAGATGAGCACCCCATTCCATAGAAGCCTTGTAGCAGTGGCAGCACATCTAAACTGTAGTGGTCTCAGATTGTATAACATTTAGTTAACAACATTCCTACTAGCTAATTGGAGTGGACTACATTTAAAATACCCGAATGGGGGACAACAGGATGACTTTGCAGGACATTCATGTGGCCTACTTGAATAAGACATAATATGCATTTGGATCTTCTTACGATATACAAGACCATCTCTTATGAGCGTAGCGCAACCACTACCCTGTCCAGTTGACCTATCACATCTGATTGAACAATAACCAGGAATAATACAATCAAGATGTGGTATAAGCCATTTTTCTTGAACACATATCACATCAGGTTTGATCTCTAAATCTAATACATATTTCTTAAAACTCCTGACCGTTGGCTACAAGGCTTCTGGCGTTCCACTGAAGGATAACAAAAACCATAACTCTAATTATCATCCTACTGAGACATTCCATTATTAGTATTATTAGGAGTCAACATATCAACGATCATGGCGACAGTAACATCTGTTTCTCCTAAAAACTCTGTTGCTGCTTCCACAATGATCTTCAACTTGGCATTTCTTCTTTCCAACAAACGCAGGCAGGTTTCTGAACAGATCTGGTATCTGTGTCTGGACCAACATAAGCAACATTTCTTACAATAGGTCGACTTATTCCAGGACTGTCCCTATTGTCTCCACCATTCTGCCTAATAGTTCCACCAATCTGCCTTGCAGCCTCTGCATTATAGATTATTATGAGTGATTGTTTATCTTTGGGCCTCTCTAGCCTCTTTCTGCACCTGGTATCCACCAAATGCTGCTCTTTGTCCCCCCCCCCCCCCTCCACGTTCCCCTCCACATTTGGCACATCTTTTTTTCATTTGTAGAAAGTCGCTACATGTCCCATTCTTTGGCATTTAAAACACCTTATTAATGGAGGTGGGAAAAACTCTCTAACGGTGAAAGCCAGGAAGCCCATCTGTACTTTCTTAGGCAAAACCTTCTCAAACATGAATAATACTGACAGGCTTTCACTTCTCTGCCCCTCTTTCTTACTGAACAGCCTTTTGGCTTCAACCAGTATGCCCCCCGCAACATTTTATTTTATATAATATATGCACATAGATAGTGGAACCCCAGAAATGATCCCCCTCAGCCTAGCCGAAGCTCCAGGGAAATGACTTGTGATTTTCTTCCTTTTGAGAGTTTTCATTTTCAGAATCTGCCCTTGCTGAACATGGTCAGCACAGAATATTAACAGTCTACCATTACCGAAGAACCGGGCTAGTGTGATTTCCCTATCTCTTTCTTAACTGCATTGGTTAATCAAATAGGGTGTAGATGAGGCCCCGTGGTCGCATCAAACAGGATTACAACTTTCCACTCTGACACATCATTACTTTTGTTTTTCACTACCTTCACCCTCTTCACGTTCTCAACACAAGAAGTGCCACCGCTGTCCGCAGCGCTTATAGTAGGGCCATTCTTTTTTATTTTCCTTTTCACCACAGATCATCCAGGTCCATGACTTTCATCATCCCATCCCATACCATCAGAGCTGTCATCCATGTCGACCACAGTGCAGCACAGCTGTTGCTGAAACCACCTCCCACAATATAGAACGATGGATTCTATTTCGCTTCCTTGTTTGAAGTCGAACATCGCGCGTCCAAGTTTACACAGATTATTCGCCAAAGCCTACGCAGTATTCTAACTGTCCTCTCCAAGTTTAGCTGGGATTTTATTTAGCCCGGAGGGATTTGAGAAATGTGATTGGTTGATGATAGGCCTATGACATTGGCCTACTTCTCGTCTTGCGCTGTGCCGAATATCAGATCTTAACAACGATTGGAGAAGTGTTAACCAGTACCACATCCTTATCACATCCTCATCCTTATCCTTATCACATCCCCATCCACATCACCAGTACCACATCCTTATGATTTATATATTTTCCTGAGTGGCGCAGCACTCTAAGGCACTGCATCTCAGCGCTAGAGGCGTCACTACAGACACCCTGGTTTGAATCCAGGCTGTATCACAACCGGCCGTGATTGGGAGTCCCATAGTGCAGGGCACAATCGGCTCAGTGTCGCCCGGGTTTGGCCGGTGTAGGCCGTCATTGTAAATAAGAATTTGTTTTTTACTGACTTGCGTAGTTAAATTAATAAATATAAAAATATATATATATATTTTTAAATAAGCGCAACATGACTGCAACAGACAGGTTGGAATGTCTAACTGCAGGACATAATTGTTTGGTTCTGGAGGTCAGGGCCCTGGACACGTGCCCATATTGAAGTTGACTTGGAGTCACGTGATGAAATGGTGTGCGGTCATCCCACTATGACTCGGGAAACCATGCAGGATATTAGGCTACAGATGAAATGAGTTACGATGAACTTCACAGGGTGGTGAAAGTGCACCGTGATCTTGATGCTCCTTTCAAACAAAAACAAAAGGTGTTATTCTGGTGACCGATGCTTAACGGACAAATACAAATATTCTGGTGACATGGTGATCGATGCTTAAACTGTTGTTGGACAAATACAAATATTCTCGCTCATATCCATAGTATTGTCATCATAAAGACTTGCCTACCCGCACTGCATCTGCAAGCTGTTGGCTAGAGCAGACGTGCCTAGACCGGAGTAGGAACATTTGCTATTTAACGCAACAGTTTTTTTTGTGATAAAACTTTGGTAGAGTTTTGGTGGTATCAGACATCCAGTAGACATACACAGTGCTGACTACACAGAGTAAAAAAAAAAGCATATTTGTCTTTCCCCAGATCCCCAACTCCCCACGCCCCCCCCCCCCCCCCTCCGCTCCTTTCGCCTGGCTGGGGGCCATTCCGACCAGGCCTTCCGACCTGGGTCTTCTGGGATAGGGGAAGCATTGTGTGTCACCGGGTTAGGAAAGGAGGAGAGGAGGAGGAGGGAGGACTAGAGGACGGCATGATCCCCTGGTCCCAGGTTGTCTACCACGGCACGTAGAGCGCTAGATATTACCAGGCTGAAAGCCCCAAAGCTGGATGAAGATCAAAAGGGAAATATGTTAATGTTGGAGGTTGGAGCAGCACCTTAGACCATTTTAACGCTGTGTGTTTGACTGTTGTCTGTGAAAGTGCCTGATAATATGGGGAACTGTGGAATATATCAATGTGCAAAGACTTTTTTGAAGATACTGTATTTTCTTCATATTGGGAAAGTGTGGCGCTGTCAATGGCAAACTCTCCAACCACTCCTTCCCAGCACCACATACATATTTCTTCAACATTATTTTTTATAATCTTGCCATATATTTGACTACATTGCTCTGGCAAAGCCTCTCCGTGATCCGATATGGCCTTCAGGGAAGCGGATACTAACTGAATATGTATACTCCCTCCAAGTTACACTGAAAAATCAAAGGGGAGCACTCATTCCATTCGAAAATATGTTAAGTCACTTTCAACGGTGCAGCACAGCAGAAATGTCTGTTGGGGGGGAGCATGTTGAAGACTGATTGCAGACAGGAGTGAGGATTCCAGGAAAACCCATTAATTTAGAATGACTGTTGAAAGGTTCTCCTTTGAGCCTGCAAAACTGACAAAGGAGAGGAGAACCAGAGTTCCTCCGATAGACCTACTCTATATGAAGTGGGAGAACCACAACTAGCAGCAATCCTGGCACAACTATGCTGCATATTGTAGCTGTCGCGTTTCAGTAGCAGTCTATGGCTACTTCAACAAGCTGAAACCAAAATCCAATTATAGACCACAAAGGCCAAAGTGTAACATATCAATTAATTGCCTGGCATCATGCTACATGTTGGACCAAAAGGGCCAAATTTGCCTATTGTTGTTGTACTTCATCCAGAAACACAATCATCTATTACTCCGCTGTTTCCATGGGTTTTATTTGAGATAATTGAGTGAAAACCAATCAAGCCCTTTCCCCCATTGTATCTCCTCCAACACAGCATTAGCCTTGTTTGTTTCAGTAATGTGCTCCCATTTGTCATTCTGTGTGACAAGCACTCCAGCCCAACAACAAACCAAGTCAGTCAACTGGCTGAAAGCTGAAAGCCCTGCAGGCCTTTTGGGGCTTTGGCTCGGGGCAGTGTGTTCTAATTGGTCAGACCAGTGTTTGAGCTGTGGAGAAAAGCCAGGTGACTGGTGGACTGGCAACATACAGCTGCTTGGCTCAGGCTGCCCTGGTCATTTGTTTGTCTTCCTGCCTTTGTTTGTGCTAGAGATTTCCTGTGTAAACTTACGCAGCAACAAGATCCTTCTCTTTGGAAGAAGAAGCCCCTCAATTATGTTTGGATGGAGAATCGTAATACAAATGTATTTTCTTTCTTGCTTGGAGTCTCTCTCTCTCTCTCTCTCTCTCTGTGTACAGTACATATCTTGTTCTCTCTCCATTTTCTCAGTGAGCACTGTACCAGAACAAAACACAACTTACTGACTGTAATGTCTTGGATGTAATTGCACATCAGACACCCCTTCAGAGAACGTAATGTCATAATGTCAACTCGAGGTTAGCTACATTCTAATTATTTCAAGACATTTCATCAGATAAGCTATGATAGAATACTATATATTCTGCATTTAACAATCTTGTGTGTTAATCGCACAAAATTGCGTGCGAGCGGAAGCAAAACGATGCCAACACAATAAAATGAATGAAGCGGACAATCTTGACTAAACGGGCTGGGCAACACAGGTCCATGCTCACCCTTCCTGTACAGAGACTGAGTCAACATACAGCCACAAATAAAAAGGAGAGCAAATGGAGAGAAGTCCCTTGTTAAAGACCATACTAACGCCACAGCAAATACCCTACCTAACCCGGCAACCAGAGGCATTCACACCACCAAGTTAATAACCAAGTGTGCTCATCTACCCTAACTGTCAGATTAGAATAATCAAATGGAGCTTCGAAACCAGGTGAAAACAACCACAGTGCACGGTAACAGCTTGATGTTCTCATCTGTTTATTGTTACGGTATGCACTATGCAATATATAATATAGTTGTACATCATATCCATGAAATATGCAGAGGGGAGATTCAGTGTTGATGAATGCTCCATTCCCACCACCACTGTATCTGGGTCCAGACTGAATCCATTGTTGCAGGCTTGACTTTAAGGCACGATGAAGCTCAGCTATTGTCGTAGCTAGACTCACACCGGAAACTTTCTCTCAATGAATAATGGAAACACACAGAGAGAGAGAGAGAGAGAGAGAGAGCGATGGAGAGCTCTTTGCTTGAAGGGCAAAGCCTGCCCAGTGACATAGAGAGAGGGAGAGAGTAGCATAGTCACAGAGTTCTTATTGAGGGCTTGTGTCTGAGACTCAGAGCTCCAATAGGAAGTGTTCCTGAGGAAAACGATATCGTCCTTCTAATTGGACCAGGTTTGCTGGAAAGAGAGAGAGAGAATAATCTCTGCGGGGGACTGCCCTAAAGCTCCCAATCTTGTTAAAAGGATTAAAGATTTAGCCCAATAAAAGCGTTCACTTCTGTTCTGTCACAAAACCCAACAAACACAATACACAGCTGCAATGGAAAGTGTTTTTTTCCTCAAATGAAATTCTGCCTCTCCATAGCGCTGTCCACTCACTGATCAAGTCATTTCAAAACCAGCCGTATATATTGGAACTGCTTAGCTTGGATATGAGTGATTGCTTAACTTGTCAAAGTGGTCCCATTGAAATTATTTGAGCTGTCGGAGCTATTGCAATGGAGCATTTTAGTCCAAGGCTTAATTTGTTTATGTGAAACCCTGTATGTAGCAGTGAAGAAGTCTAGCCGACATTCACACACCGTGAAACACTGCAAACTATGTAAGCCATCCTAATGGTTGACAGCCCAGTGATGCTGCGTTGTGAGAGCCTTTTTACAACACTGCCATAAATATCGCATTAGATAAGCCAAAGATTAGCATTAAGAGAGGGACAAGATAAATGTTAGGAAAAAGGGTATGACATTCTGATCGAACCCGTCGTAGAGTTTGACATTCTGGTCGAACCCATCGTAGAGCATTAGGGCAGCTGTAAATCATATGGTATCTTCTTCAGTGACCTTTCTGGAGACAGCATGCATGGCCAAGCAACACAGAACATGAAGAGGATCTGTGTGACTAATTTACAACCTTCACTGGTCGAACTCAACAGTTTCTTAACTTCAAGATACTGTAGAAATAATAGTTATGTGGAACTTGTTCCACTGTTTGTACATTTACCTCCCAGTCCACACTAAAATACTTTGAACATGGTTGGGTGGAGCTCTTTAGTATGTCTCACTGTTGTTTTTCAGAGGAAGAGAAATGGGGAAAAGAAACACACAGAGAAAATATATTTCATTGAAGTGCAACGCCATGGAGAAATAGGCTACACATCCATCTGGTCCAGATGAAATCTGTCAGAGCGATGCACTCCCGCCATTGAACTCTGCAAACTGTGTGTGCACACTGGTCGAGATTGATTGACAGGTTTCAGCTTGCAGAACCTGGTCTCACTTATGATGCTTTCACACAGGCCGAGACGTGACGGTCAGTGGGTCATGACCTGGGTCAAACAATGACGGAGCTCCTTATTCCAATGTTAGGGTCAAAGGTCCTCCAATCAGAATCATCCATTTGTCACACGTATAATACAAATCTAGCTTTTAGCTTTGATGTCCCATTTTGGAAAAGCGATGTGGTCACAAAGACCTTAATGCTGACCTAACGTTTGACCTTTTGGGCGTTATTTTAGTCAGCCTAGCTCCAGTCATTTTGGTGTATGCTAAGTGATAACAATCAATTATAACATATTGCACTTATGCAGCGCTTTTGCAGATGCTAGTCAACGGGGTGGAGAATGCTGGAAAAGGATGGGCAGTAGTGGGAGTGAGTTCACTTACCAAGAAAGAACTGTCCTGCGGGTTTCATAAGAGAGAGAGAGAGAGAGAGAGGAAGATTATTGTTTAACTTAATTGCAGGCCAATTCATAGATTTAACGATTTAATCAAATAAACAGCCTACATTTCGAATGACTAACCGTTTATGATATGCAATAACAAACACTCTGGAAGAGTCCCAGTAAATGGAAACAGGGGTAAACTCGCGGTTAAACCTTCAATGTTTTCCAGACTACCAAGAATTCCATCCGTTTCTCTCTCTCTCTCTCTGGAATTGGTGGGGGTTGCTTGTTTAAGCCAATTGGCAGAGAGCAACGCTAATGTCATATCGGTGTTGGTCGTGAGCTGAGATCATTACGAACCGGAGATACGGTGACATTCGTAGGTGAACTTTACAGAGTAGACCCTTCACTCGTTTTGCCTACAACATGCAGTCGCCAACATTTGGACAAATCTAACCGCTCGGTTCGGGACAAGTCTACCGGACAGCGGTGCGCTTTCTGGACATTTCATCCTATGCCAATGCGACGTAACGTGAATCGTTTCTACAACTCAAGGAATATTGGTTCTGAACTCTTTGGGGGTAAGGGTACCATTTATATTGCGTCCTTGTATCAGTGTATTTCAAGTATCAAATGGTCGCCTATAGATGGCATAATGGCAACTGGTTTTATATAGCAATTTCGTTGAACTTTTAAGAGCCTGAATTGAGCTCCCCGGTGAAATGTGTTTATGTAATTATTTATCACAAGTAGCATCGCTTTATTAGGCTACTATTCACAAGAACCATTGGGCAATTTTTCCTCTAGAGAAGTGAATTTTCGATCAGATGCTCTATCATATTTAAATGCACTGCTGTTGGCTATGAACGCTTGCCGGGCATTTTTTTTAGCAAGGGTCTGAGCGAGGGCTTTCTATATCCTATTTTACATATCAGATATGTCATTCATAATGTTTTCAGAATCCCCATGGTCTGCTAATCATTATGAATGCTTTCCATAATTGAAATAGCCTAGCCTAACCGTTTAATAAGATCACAAATACTTTCCTTCTCAGCGGTGGTCTTAGGAACAAACCCTTTCTGTATGTACTTGTGGCTATGCGGTCTAAAATATAGTGTGTGTATGTGTCGAGCTTCGAGGTGTGGAGGCCCCCTGGGTTCCAGATGTATGGACTCAGCTGTTGCCTGTCACTTTCGTGACAACTGCTCGGCCAGGCACTGTGACTGTGGCCGCTGCTGCGCTGTCTGTACGTCTCTCCTTGCGCAATTCCATCCCCGACTCGAAGCGAGCCGCCGTGCGCTCTGCTCAACTAGTGAAGGGAGATTGTGTTCGCTCTCTGTTCACAGTGTCACTTTTCAGTCCTTTTCTGTGGTTTCGTGTGTTTGACATTCTTGGTGGATGGATATACTGTTAAACTAGACTCTCTCAATGAGGGAATGTTGACACACGCACACACTCATCACAATATGTTATGGTAGCCAAAGGCACCAACACATGGACGTGTATGTTGTATTTAATTGACAAAAGCTTTCCTTAAATAATATTTGCTCCCAACGGGAGACAGTCAACATCAACATAAGCCACTAAGCCCTGTATGTATGCTCTCTCTGGAGGCTTGTAGTGTATGGAGCCTAGTGTGGCTCTGTGGCAATCCCTGGGTTCAGTTTCTGCCAGAGGGAGAGCAGGACGACACACGCACGCACGCACGTGTGGGCAAGCACACTGACATGAACGGACCCAGGCAGACTGGCTTGAAATCTGTCACTGTGACCACAGCTGGTAGGCTGCATGGGGGAAAGAAAAACACAGATAGCTTTATTGGCATGGGAAACATGTGTTTACATTGCCAAAAAATAGAAGTGAAATAGATAAAAACAAAAGTCAAATGAACCATCAGAAATTAACATTAAACACTACATTCACATACGTTTCAAAATAAGAGAGACATTTCAAATGTCATATTATGGCTATGTACAGTCTCGATCCATCTGCTGATCCCCTAGCACCGCCCTGTTTAAACCCTGTCAGCTCGGAGAGGTGAGAAAAGACGACCAGTTCTCACACTTCAGATTGGTGTCTCACAGTGTTATGCATGAGCATAACTGAAGGTCTTATTGGACACTTGGTCAGTCAGTGATGGGGTACAATCCATTTGGGGTTGAGTTAGTGTAATCTCTGTCCATGTGAAAGTTATTAGTGAATCTGAGAGCAGAAACATGTGTGTTTGAAACACTATGGCATGCTGTGTGTGTGTGTGTGTGTGTGTGTGTGTGTGTGTGTGTGTGTGTGTGTGTGTGTGTGTGTGTGTGTGTGTGCATGTATGTGTTTCTTGGGTAAAATAGTGCAGGGAGGGCTCAGAGCAGAAATCAAGGTAGGGGTGTCACCTAGTGGCCAGAAGAGCCACTCACTGCTTTGGTTGGCAGCTTTTTGGGTCAGCTCATCAATGGCATTTAACTATGACATAACTACACTGAACAAAAATATGTCTTAGGTCAGTTAGGATCACCACTTTATTTTAAGAATGTGAAATGTCAGAATAATGATGTCTTGAGATGTCTTGAGATGTTGCTGCAATATATCCACATAATTTTCCTGCCTCATGATGCCATCTATTTTGTGAAGTGCACCAGTCCCTCCTGCAGCAAAGCACCCCCACAACATGATGCTGCCACCCCCGTGCTTCATGGTTGGGATGGTGTTCTTTGGCTTGCAAGCCTCCCCCTTTTTCCTCCAAACATAACGATGGGCATTATGGAATTTTCCAAGTTGTTTAAAAGGCACAGTGTGTAAACTTCTGACCCACTGGAATTGTGATACAGTGAATTATAAGTGAAATAATCTGTCTGTAAACAATTGTTGGAAAAATTACTTGTGTCATGCACAAAGTATATGTCCTAACTGACTTGCCAAAACTATAGTTTGTTATTAACAAGACATTTGTGGAGTGGTTGAAAAACAAGTTTTAATGACTCCAACCTAAGTGTATGTAAACCTCCGACTTCAACTGTAACACCATACACCAACGAATGTTGTTGTGATTTCCTGTGATATAATATTCAAAGTTGCTTATATATGAAGTATTCTATACATTTCCTCACATCTATTTAGGCCTAGACTGAACAGCAGTGTTCATTTAGCTGTTTAGATCATCTAGGAGGAGAAATTAAATCTGTAGAAACCAGGCTTGCTTACAATGGTTTGCAGAGGGTGCAAATCCTCTCATGAATATGTCGTTATTTATGGAGAAAAGATTAACTAAGAAAAGGCCCAGGAAAGGGTTTCTGGACCAGCCCCAAACGTCTAGTAATGTTTGGATGTCTCATTTTGGAAGATTTAGCTGAATACCATGAATGTATTTTATTTTTTCATTTTTCCATCTAATATGAATCAGAATATAATCCAAGAAGGAAAATAAAAGTTTGGGTTTGTTATAAATTCTCATGGACATGGCCTTGGAAACATTGTAGATGCACCATGGCCAACTGAGTGCCAGCTCAATAAATCTTAAGTTTGTAGAATAGATGGTTCTTCATTAGATTTTTATATGCAGCAGTGTATTGTTCAGTCCTCACAGGATCAGGATTGTGTAGTTTATAACCCTGCCTGCTTATTCTCATACGAATACCCCAAATTACAGTATAATATGCTGGTCCCAGATCTGTTTGTACATTATTGGCCTATATTGCCAACTCCTATGATCTTTATTAATCGCCTGGTCCCATATCTGTTGGCGCAGTATAACCAATTCTTAAAGTCGTTGTCAATGCCAGTAGGAGTTGGCTATACAGCACAAACAGATCTGGGACCAGGCTACTCAACTCAAGTAGACCTTTCATCCTGTGAAAGTGACTGGTTCCATAACATTAGTGCTGTGGTGTGCCAGTGCATTAGTGTGTCATCAGCTAGAGGTGTGGAGAACTGAGGACTGATCACAGACATGAATCCAATCTTAGACATAAAGTCAGACACGTCGGCGTGTGTGTGCACATGTGTGTGTGTGTGTGTGACAGACCCACAGAAAAGTGTGTTTGTGCACGTTTGTTTGTGTGTGTGTGGGTGCGAGTGTGCTGCTCACGTTTGTGTGTGTGTGTGTGCGGCAGCCGTCTAGCCGAGTGCGAAAGAGCAGAAATGTAAAGCCCCGGTGCCTGTATGTGTATACGTTTCCTCTGTTGATTTAATACCCCTAGCAGTGAAATGTACACAGAGCTGTGTTTGTGCAGGACTGAATGAATCACCCTCACGTCCGTGTAAATCGCTCTCAAGCCAAACACTCTGGCACTGGGCTGGCAGGCTTTTATCCCCAGACAGAGTGTGTGTGTCTGTGTGTGTCTGTGTGTGTGGGCTCGGCCAGCTCTCTGCATGCCTGTCGAATGGCCTAAAAGCAGTAGGGTATTTCCATGTAAAAATCCCCATGAGCACTAACATGTGAAGTTCATAGGTTCATCACATTTGGTGTCAAATGAAAGCTGAGAGTCAATATTTTTGAGATAGTGAGCCATATATATAAGTTGTTCAACCATTTTCCATCCAAAAAATGTGTAATACGCAATGGCTTTGATTGCTGGTAAAACATATGGCAAATTGGTCTTCAATAAACATCTAGCAGAAAACGTCTTTAAAAGGTAGAAACACATCAAAACACAATAATGTTGAAGTAAAGACTCTTGCCAGCTAATATCAACATTTACATTTAGCTTGGGAGAAATTATTTGCCGTCTTTAAGTTTAATAAATATTGCCTAGTGTCTTGTCATTCTGTTACCAAAACCCCACATATGTTTAAGATATATTCCAAATGTCTCTCCCTCGTGAAGAGAAAGGATAACGCAAGTTCACAGAAGTAACAAGTAAAGGGAGACCTACCAATTAGTTCGTGTTTTTACTGATAACAATTTGGTTTAGGATTTATTAAATGATTAAAAATGCATCATTCTGTAGCCAAATCATAACGGTTTTCTTTCTCTTTCTGTTGCATGGTGGTCAAAGCAAGAGTGTGAAAACAGTCTGGACAACCCCTCCCTCTCTCTCCCTGTCCCTCTCTCTCTCTCTCTCTCCAGTTCATGTAATCTCTTATTTTGGAAAGAGGGACCATCAACAGGGAAGAGAAAGGAGGTACTAGATAGAGCAGCAATATTTAGATGTTGACTCGCAATGTATTTATTTTAGTCTTAACAACATTGTTAATTTAAAAAAATGGTGCAAAACCTTGTCAAATGTGAAAGAAATGCAGACGTCCGGACCCCGGTGTCCTCATATGTAGCTACGGCCCTGAGAGAGAGAGAGCGATAGGCTGTGAGCTGTGGGGAATTACCCAGTATTTCATGGCCAGACTAGGGAGAGGTGGAAGTCAAACCATGGCAGTCAATACTGCAGAGTGACTGCAGAGCCCGTCGGTGGCCTCGGCCATAAACAGTTTGTGGTAGGATGGCGGGGAGCTGAATGAATTGTGACTTGTTTAAACGCTGGTGGTCTCTACACACACGGTCACTCACAAACTCACTCTATGTAAACTGCTTGAGTTATCATTTTTAGGGCAGTGCAGCCAGAGTGTGCTCATTCGAAGAGAGGCGATTAAGATACACTATTATCACCGATCTTCTGTAGTAGTTTAATCACAGGTTTGCCTCATGTTTTGTTTGTGTTGAAGATGTTCTACTTTAAACTTTGAACTCAAACAGTTACACTAGCACAAGGTCCTCTATAGGAGTTTTATCATAAATGTATGTTTTCTTTGTGTTTCTTTCTCAAACTTTCATCTCCCAACCTGCTAAAGCTAAGGCCATGTGAGATCTGCCTGCCTAAGCTGTGCCCCACATTGAATTGACATGCTTAGCATTTTTGTAAAGTGATTAAAGGTAGTTAGTGATTTAGCACTTCCAGACACAACTCTGTTTATTAGGAGTTGCAGGATGATGTGGGGGAAAAAAAAGAGACCTGGCACACACATTGGAGTTTTATGCCCTACCAGATCTGTGGTGCTCTAACCACACACACACACACACACACACACACACACACACACACACACACACACACACACACACAAAGTTTAATGCCCTACCAGATCATCTGTTGCTGCTAGAACCACACACCCAGCGTAATTGTGGGTATAAACATCAGACCACCACAATGATGAAAGTCATACTCCAGCCCACACACACATATTTCCTTATTTCTCTATCCATACTCAAGATGCCCAGCTCTGAGGGTGGAATCTTAACCCTTTGACGTGTACAATCATGTATTTGTGATCATTGTTGAGTGGTCCCTGCAGCGTACGATCTCAAATATGTGATTGGAGCAGTAGCAATGGAACGTATGACGCAGCAAACACATCTAAAACACTATTGTTTTTATATATTTTATATATTTTTGTCCCGATGGAAAATAAAGGTCTTAACTTTATTCCTCAATTTGACCTTTTATTGTAAAATATAAAAGCGAACTTCATCATCCAAGCATCACACGGAACACATCCACAGCCAAACTCATTCCATAATCCAATTTAAATAACAAAACATAAGTTAGCGACCTAACAGCGAGACTAGTTTACAATGTACCACATCTCTGGTGAGCACAAGAGACTAATGTAATGTTGTTTAGAAAAGAAATGCGTGTCAGCTAAGCTAACAGCAGCTAAATTCTTCATGATGGCAGCCATGTTTGTTTATGTTTGACTTGGCGAAAACTCCCTAGTTCCAGAATGCGATTCACTATAAAACGCAAATAAACAAAGTCAAAGATGGCTGCGCTCATTGCCTGAAAATATTAACTTAGTTTTGCCACTTTTTAGCATATTACAAAGCGTCAATGTACTCGCTACATTGTATACAAGAACCGGAGCACATGACTTGACAAGTCGTTTACTGTTTTTGACAAATCACAAAGCAAATACATTTTTTCACCTCGCAGATCATCACACCAAATACAAGCCTACTGCCTAGCCTAACCATAGTGCGAAAGCTAAACAGGGATGAAAACATTTTAGGGGGGGTTTGTGTGTGTGTGTGGGGGGGTTAATTTCATTTGTGGGGGTTTTCAAGTCCATAGGGGGTAGAAATGGGGGAAGTTATCGGAGAGGGAAATGATGCAGGAAATATTACTATGATGGGGGATTTATCAATAATGGAGGGCAAACGCAAAAGAAGTTTATATGCTAAATAAAAATACAACCCCTGGAAAGGGGGGTCTGAGCTGGCAACCCTGAGGTACCAAAGTTACAATCTGATGCCGCTTTCAAAACAACTGGGAACTGGGAAATCTCCAACTTCAGTGCGTTCAAGACAACTGGCAACTGGAAGAAACGGTCATCCAACTTGGATTCCAACTCGGGAACTCTGGCCTCTTTCTAGAGCTCTGACTTTCCGACCTGAAGATCATTGACGTCATGATTTTACCAAGATGCTTTCAGAGTTCACAGTTGTCTTGAATAAGTCATTAGAGTGAACTATCCCTTGTTATAACATCTTTGGTCTGACAGACGCTTTTGTGACTAGGGGGCAGTATTTTCATTTTTGGAAAAATAACGTTCCCGTAGTAAACGGGATATTTTGTCAGGACAAGATGCTAGAATATGCATATAATTGACAGCTTAGGATAGAAAACACTCTAAAGTTTCCAAAACTGTAAAAATATTGTCTGTGAGTATAACATAATTGATATTGCAGGCGAAAGCCTGAGAAAAATCCATACCGGCAGTGCCTCTTGTTTTGAAAGCGCTGCGTTCCAATGCGTCCCTATTGAGCAGTGAATGGGCTATCAACCAGATTACTTTTTATCCGTATTCCCCAAGGTGTCTACAGCATTGTGACGTAGTTTTACGCACTTATGTTGAAGAATACCCGTAAGCGGCTACATTGCGCAAGTGGTCACCTGATGCTCTCAGAGTGATTCTCGCGTAAAATACAGAGGTAGCCATTATTCCAATCGGTCCTACTGAAAAACCAATTGTCCCGGTGGATATATTATCGAATAGATATTTGAAAAACACCCTGAGGATTGATTATAAACAACGTTTGCCATGTTTCTGTCGATATTATGAAGCTAATTTGGAATATTTTTGGGCGTTTTCGTGACTGCAATTTCCGGGCGATTTCTCAGCCAAATGTGAAGAACAAACGGAGCTATTTCGCCTACAAAAATAATATTTTTGGAAAAAAGTAACATTGGCTATCTAACTGGGAGTCTCGTGAGTGAAAACATCCAAAGCTCATCAAAGGTAACAATTTAATTTGATTGCTTTTCTGATTTCCGTGACCAAGTTACGGATCTCTAGTGGCACAGCTAGCACTGTGATGCAGTGCCTTAGACCGCTGCGCTAGTCGGAAGGCCCATCAAAAAAGCATCTTACACACATCACGTGTCCATTAAAACCTATTCAATAATCGGAATGCATGATTTGTCACCAGTACTTGAAAACATGTGAATAAAACAGTAAATGCATTATGATCCATACATACATATGGTGTACTACAGCAGAAACGACAACACAATATACAGAAAATAAGGCACAAACTCTGATAGGAATACACACAATTTGTAGGGAAAACAACCAGGAAGGCAATGCGGGAGCCAGCCAGAAAATGTGCTGGGGCAAAACGTTGTTCTGTTCTGACTAGAGATGCGCAATGTCTTCCTACTTGATCTGGGGAAACACTAGGGAAGTGTTTGGACTCTCATTGAAGAGAGAAGTTTGTCCAGCTCAGTAAAGCCTCAAACATAAATTGTACGCAACAGTGAAATGGGCTACTTCTTATGTGAATTATTGAGGAGGCGGAACACACCTTAATTCAAACTGTTGTTAGAAAATAAAACTTGTTCGAAAATCATTTCAAATTGACAAGTTAAAACATAGCCTATAGATAATTAGCAGGCAGCTTGCCTTGCTTTAACTTCTTATGGACGGTAGCGTCCCACCTGGCCAACATCCGGTGAAATTGCAGAGTGCAAAATTCTAACTACAGAATTATAAATATTTAACTTTCATAAAATCACAAGTGTAATACATCAAAATAAAGCTTAACTTCTTGTTAATCCAGCCACTGTGTCAGATTTCAAAAAGGCTTTTGCGATTATCTGAGAACAGCGCCCCGCATACAAAAGCATGAAAAACATATTTCAACCAGGCAGGTGCGCCACCAAAGTCAGAATTAGCGATATAATAAATGCCTTACCTTTGATGATCTTCTGTTGGCACTCCAAAAGGTCCCAGATACATCACAAATGGTCCTCTTGTTCGATAATGTCCTCCTTTATATCTATAAAAACTCAGTTTAGCTGGCGCGCTTCAGTCAATAATCCAACATAATCCACCAAAATGCATACAAAATGAATCCCAAACGTTACTAATACATTTTTTCAAACAGCGTTTATACTCAAACCTTAGGTACACTAATACGTAAATAAACAATACAATTTAAGACGGAGAATCGTTTTTGTCTTTACCGGAGAAAAATACCAAAGACCGCGCTCTCTTCCACGCGCTTGGAAACACTATAGCCAAAATGGGAGCCACCTAGAAAAACGTTACATGTTTTCCAAAAACCAGCCTGAAACTCTTTCTAAAGACGTTTGACATTTAGTGGAAGCCCTAGGAACTGCAATCTGGGAGGATTTCGCCTTATAATAAAAGTGTCAGCCATTGAAAACAGTGGAAGGCTAAAACATTTTTTGGGGAGGGATGGTTTGTCCTCAGGGTTTCTCCTGCCATATCAGTTCTGTTCTATACATCATTTTAACAGTTTTAGAAACTTTAGAATGTTTTCTGTCCAAATGAACCAATTATATGCATATCCTTGCTTCTGGGCCTGAGTAACAGGTAGTTTACTTTGGGCACGCTTTTCATCCGGATGTGAAAATACTGCCCTCTACCCAAGAGAGGTTAAGGGCAGGGCTGGTAACTGTCCTGTTGCATAACAATCACATTTTGGAACAGTGAGGGCATTCTGCCATCACGCACATGAAAAAACTCACGTTGGGGCAAACGGTATGAGAGATTTGGAACTCACATGTGAAAATGTTAACCTGATATGCGCACACTTAAGTTGATGATAGCATAAATCATGTGTTGATTGCAATGGAGCATTTGCGCATAAACTTAGATGGAAAGTTGGTCCTGTCCAACCTGAACCAGACACAGACTACACACTTAGCACAGTTTTGTCTATCTAGAACATTAAATGGTCCTTTGGCTGTCCCCATAGGGGAACCCTACGAAGAACACTTTTTGGTTGCAGGTAGAAGAACCCTTTTGGTTCTAGGTAGAACCCTATTTTGGTTCAATGTAGAGATTTTTCTACACAGGGTTCTACATGGAACCCAAAAGGGTTCTCTTATGGGGACAGCCGAAGAACCTTTTTGGAACCCTTTTTTCTAAGAGTGTACTAGCCCCATAGGAGGGCCTGTTTTTCCCTTCTCCTCATCTATGGGGTTCCGAGTCTTACGTGGCCATCCTTACAAATCTTGTCTTGGTATGTGAGAAGCCTGGGCTTAAGAGGTTATGGGTTTCCTACTAGTAATCACAGTAGCATCACAAGGATAGGAGAGGAGAAAAGAAAACATCACCCTGAGACATAGTCATTAAAGAACACAGCGTGTTTACCTGGACCCCAACAGGAAAGTAATCTAGAGCCTTCTGTCCCTGCCGGACCCCTGGCTGGAAGTATGCAAAACACTCTTCCCCTCCCCTGGTCCTTCCTGTGTTTCTCATTCCAGACCCGCCGGCCTGTAGTCCAGCCCCCAGTCTGTTGTCATTGTCAGGAGAGGTCATGCCAGGGAGAATTGATGATATGGAAAAGGTCAGGTATTTAATGGATTCTATTGGGTGTGGGGGTTTTATACATGCTGCAGTGAATGTATTTTCTGGGATTTACTAGGTTGCGAGCTCTAGTAGACAATACAATACTTTTATCTAGAATTTGGGTGTTATTAGAACTTATGTGAGACATTCATTTTGCCTATAGGCCTAAAGTAAGTGTTGATGAGGTGTCTTCAGTGGCTGGTAACATACATAGTGGTCTGGTCACATTGTCATTATTTAGCTAAAACGCATAACCACAAATGCCAAAAATGGTAAGGCATAGAATGGAATGATATTCAGTAATTCTAAATGGTTCTGAGAAACAATCATTAGATTAAAGCCCTAAAATGAGCAGACTCAGATAAATTCTCCTTCTTCAAGATTTAAAGCGGCCACTTTTCATGCATTCCTACAAGGTCTAATACTGCTACTCATGTGAGATCTCCTGGTCCAGAGATAATTCTCTAGTGTGATCTTCAAGCACACGCCTGCTGATAGCCTCAAGTGTGTGTGTGTGTGTCTAGCCTCCAGCGCCAGAAGGCCATAGCATGCTTATATAGCCACTTGACCTCATTCACCATTCTCCATGTGAACCTCTGAATTAGATTACAGTCCAGAGGTGTGGTTCACTGATGCGTGTTGCGTGGATAAACAAACCTAGAACAGTAGTGACTGAGGAGAGGTTCTCACAGGCCCTGCACGGGAGGAGAAGATAAATGATACAAAGACAGAAAACTGTCCCTTACTTCCTTCCTAAATGCCTTGCATGGTCCCATATCCTCCTAATGACATAAGTGAGTTCTCTATCTCTCACTGCACATCGATTAAGTAGCTTGCTCTCTCACTTTCTTTCTGTTACGGGTCATTTCCTCCCGAATCAAAGAGCATGACACCATTGAGGGTGTCAGCTGATCCAGGGCGAGAGCGACGGTATAGTCCATCCCCTCCCTGCCTTCCCCTTCAAAGTAGTTGATGGACAGTGAGATGGAACAAGGGAAGGCCTGTGTAAGATCTCACGCTCTCTCCCCCTCTCTGTGTGAATTATCAATAGCAGCCCATTCAATAGCAGCCCATCCACTTGTTGTGGAGCTAACATCTTGCCTTCCAGTTGATCATTTATGCAGGACATGAATCATCTCATTGCAGTAGGCTTCATCCTCCACGTGTATTTTCCTTTGTGTGCTAACTAGTGTTTACCTCCATGTTGTGAGTAGACTTATCTTTTGTCATCTGGTGGAAGTGACTATAAGCCACAGTTGATGGTGGGCTGGAGGCTAACCTAGAGGTGGGTCAATATTGACGCGAGACTAACCGAGGATGACATACCTAGCAGAGTAAACCCCAGGGCCACAATAGCCCCAGCCAGATGACAAAGAGAGGTTTGTTTGCCCTGCTACGACCTCCATGGCAGCTCCTAGAGTGTAGAAGAGTGAGAGAGAGAGAGAGAGGAGTTCAAAGAGCTGAGGCTTTGTTTGGTGTGCTCACACTGTCTTCCTGTTCTGACTGTTAGGGTGGTGGCAGTGGCACTAGCTCCAGATGTAGATGTAATGTGTGGGGTGTGTGTGTATGTATGTGTGGTTGTGTGTATGCGCACGCGTGCATTTGCACAACCACACGAGCACAACCACAGTACAGTCAGCTCAGAAGATGACTCAACAAAGCAAACAACATAATAACATTTCTTGAAGGCAAATGAATAACAGTTTATTTTTAATCGAATTGCCATTAAAATGTTGCGAAATCCTTCAGCATGTGTCCACAAAGCACATTCCCACATGGTAGACCATGTCATTCCTTAAAGTTGATTGAAACGTTTAGATGTCATTAGTGACCTTAGAAGGTAACAGTTCCAACAATAACACAGAGACGCTGACAGAAGAAAACATACATAGCCGGTGTCCCAAATGGCACCCTATTCCCTACGTAGTTCACTCTAAAGGGGAATAAGGTGCCATTTGGGATGCAGTCATAGTGGCCTGGGTTCTAAGAATAAGAAGCCCCGTGCCATGGGAATGACATGTGCAATCTGTGAGGTGATAAGACAGGGGCTGGTGTCCTGTTTTCCATTCCTCACATAGCCTAGCCTGCACACTGTTAAAGCTGTGCGTTCAGTTTAACCTCCCGGGCCCAGGGCACTATAATGGTTATAGCTTGGCCTCCGTCGGCTATGTCTGTTCCTCTGTAATCTCCCAGAATCTAAATCTTGTGTGCACTAACTAGCTAGCTACACACTTTGAGTCAGCATAATATTTATTTTAACAGTCCGTAATGTTCTTCTGACTCAGAGTTCTGTGGTCTTTCAGCAGACTTCAGAATGGCTCTCTGAATGGATCGCTCTTAAAGCTCAGACACACCGGTAGGATTGTCCAACGTTTGCCTGCCGACCGTACAAAGGTATGTGGACAGCCCTTCAAATTAATGGATTCGGCTATTTCAGTCACACCCGTTGCTGACAGGTCAAGCACACAACCATGCAAGCTCCATAGACAAACATTGGCAGTACAATGGTCTTACTGAAGAGCTCAGTGAACTTTCCAATAAGTCAGTTCATCAAATTACTGCCCTGCTAGAGCTGCCCTGGTCAACTGTAAGTGTTGTTATTGTGAAATGGAACCGTCTAGGAGCAACAATGGCTCAGCCGCAAAGTGGTAGGCCACAGAAGCTCACAGAACTGGACCGCCGAGTGCTGAAGCACGCAGCGCGTATCGTCTGTACTTGGTTGCAACACTCACTACCAATTTCCAAACTCCCTCTAGAAGCAACGTCAGCACAATAACTGTTCGTCGAGAGCTTCAAGAAATGGGTTTACATGGCCGAGCAGCCGCACACAAGCCTAAGATCACCACTCACAATGCCAAGCGTCAGCTGGAGTGGTGTAAAGGTTGCCGCCATTGGACTCTGGAGCAGTGGAAACGCGTTCTCTGGAGTGACGAGTCACGCTTCACCATCTGGCAGTCTGACAGAGTAATCTGGGTTTGGTGGATGCCAGGCGAATGCTACCTGCCCGAATGCGTAGTGCCAACTGTAAAGTTTGGTGAATAAGGAATAATGGTCTGGGGCTGTTTGCCATGGTTCAGGTTAGGCCCCTTAGTTCCAGCGAAGGGAAATCTTAATGCTACAACATACAATGACATTCTAGATCAGGGGTGTCAAAGTCAAATGGACGGAGGGCCAAATAAAAAAATCAGCTACAAGACGAGGGCCGGACTGTTCGAATGTTCATTGAAAAATTTTTAAATGACGCATATAGTCTAGTGAACCTAATTGAACCTACTGAAAACCTAACAAATATATTACAATATGATCAGATAAATAAAGCAATATTTTCTTATGGCTCTGTCAGTAATCTTTAATTTTCAACAGACACAAAAGACAAATTTCCTTTATATAAATATCCCCATAACATGAACATTAAATGAAAGAAACCGGTATTCAAGGCACCATCAGTAGACTATATTTTCTATTTTAGCAAAAGTGGGCTAAATTTACTTCAAAGAAAAAACAATAATAGCAATTTTCTATCATCCACTCAACTGAAATATTTTTAAAATATAATTGGATTGAAATACAAAAAAATAAAGTGCAAAAATCTATTAATCAAAAACAACACTTTGTTTAAGGAGAAGTAACATGCAGTGAAAACAAATATTAAATTTTAACTTTTAAACTTGAACTGAGTAAAAACTCTAAATATGTGATTGCACAGTAATGTTCACTTGTTTGAGGTTGAGGGTGATACTTGGTGGTGTCCCATCTTTTCCACAAGTTCATCAATGTTCGGGGTAAGGCTCTGAGCTGAAGAAATCCTCAGAATTGAGTGGAGGTGTTCAGCAGTAAGTCGACTTCTGTGTGATGTTTTGTTCAGGTTCATCAAAGAAAACAGTTGTTCACACAGGTATGTGCTGCCAAACATAGACAACGTTTGAGCAGCCTGGATGCGCAGCTGGGGCATTGTGCCGGGGAGGAAACGGGCGAACTCCGCAGCACCCACTGCCGCATATTTTGCCCTCAGTGCATCATTGCATTGGAGGTCAATCAACTCCATTTGGAGGTTTGGTGGTGAGCTTTCCACGTCAACAGCAAATGGGTTACCGAGCAGTTCCAACCTGCTTTTTTGTGCTTCAAAGTCAGCAAATCGGCGTCGAAAGTCAGCGGCAAGCATACCTATTTTATCAGCCAACTGTGTGCTCGGGAACGCACTGGTAGAGAGCTTCTCTTTCATGGTCTGGCAGCTGGGAAAGTGGCTCAAATTTTCTTTCCGCATCTGCGTCTCCCACAGAGTCAGTTTGGTTTTAAATGCCTTCACTGTACTGTACATATCAGAGATGACACGATCCCGACCCTGCAGCTGCAAGTTTATTGCATTCAGATGACTCGTAATGTCACACAGAAAAGCCATTTCACACAGAAACATTTCGTCTCGGAGTTGTGTTGTGTCTTTCCCTTTGCTGTCCAAGAACAGACAAATCTCCTCACGAAGCTCGAAACATCTTTGAAGCACCTTTCCCTGGCTTAGCCATCGCACCTCTGTGTGATAAGGCAAATCACCATGCTCCGTTTCTAACTCCGTCAGAAATGCCTTGAACTGGCGGTGATTCAAACCTTTGGCTCTGATAAAGTTAACTGTGCGCGTGATGATGCTCATTACATGCTCCATTTTCAAGGCTTTACCGCACAACGCTTCCTGGTGTATGATACAATGATAAGCTGTCAGCTCACCTGTCGCGTTTTCCTCTTGCATCTTTTCCCGTATCTTCGCCACCAGTCCGCTCCTGTGTCCACACATCGCAGGTGCTCCGTCGGTTGTCAAACCCACAAGTTTTTCCCAAGGCAGCTCCATCTCATTTACACATCTTGACACCTCTTCATACAAATCATGCCCCGTAGTTGTGCCATGCATAGGACGTAAAGCCAAAAACTCCTCTGTCACGCTTAGGTTGGAGTCCACTCCGCGGATGAAAATTGACAACTGGGCAATGTCAGAAATGTCGGTGCTCTCATCCACAGCCAAGGAATATGCAATAAAATCTTTTCCCTTTTTCACAAGCTGCTCTTTTAGATTGATGGACAACTGGTCTACTCTCTCGGCAATGGTGTTTCTGCTCAGACTCACATTTAAAAAGAGTTGCCTTTTTTCTGGGCAAACTTCGTCACAAACTTTAATCATGCAGTTTTTGATGAAATCCCCCTCCGTAAATGGCCGGGCTGATTTAGCGATCTCTTCTGCCAAAATAAAACTGGCCTTGACAGCAGCCTGGCCTTGTGATTTGGCTTTTTTGAACAGAGCCTGTCGAGATTTGAGGCCTCGTTTTAATTCCTCTGCCTTTTGTAGCCTTTGTTCCATGTCCATATTCTTGTTTTTGTCCGCGTGTTTCGTTTCATAATGTCGTCTCAGATTATACTCTTTCAGTACCGCCACACTTTCTCCACACAGAAGACACACAGGTTTTCCAGCTACCTTCGTGAACATATACTCCGCTCCCACCTTGTTTGAAACCCCCGGTTCTCAGTATCCACCTTCCGTTTTGCCATTTTTGATGGGTATCTGAAAGTTAATTTTACTGTGATGCTGACGACTGCTGTGCCAATAAATATTGAAATGAAGCAGCCTACTGCTCGGTGCGTCACCTTTGCATTGTGGGAAATGTAGTATTGGTGCGTGTAAAAGATCTGCGGGCTGCCGGCTTGCTGCGGGCCGGTTCTAATAATAAATCAAGATCATCCCAGGGGCCGTAAAAAACCTTCTTGCGGGCCGGATGTGGCCCGCGGGCCTTGACTCTGACATATGTGTTCTAGATGATTCTGTGCTTCCAACTTCATGGCAATAGTTTGGGGAAGGCCCTTTCCTGTTCCAGCATGGCAATGCCCCTGTACACAAAGCGAGGTCCATACAGAAATTGTTTGTCGAGATCGGTGTGGAATAATTTGACTTGCCTGCACAGGTCCCTGACCTTAACCCCATCGAACAGCTTTGGGATGAATTGGAACGCCGACTGCGAGCCAGGCCTAATCGCCCAACATCAATCCCCGACCTCACTAATGCTCTTGTGGTTGAATGGTAGCAAATCCCCACAGCAATGTTCCAACATCTAGTGGAAAGCCTTTCCAGAAGAGTGGAGGCTGTTATGGCAGCAAGGGATGGACCAACTACATATTAATGCCCATGATTTTGAAATTTGATTTTTTTCGACAAGCAGGTGTCCACATACTTTTGGTCATGTAGTGTATCTACGCAAATGTTGCTATTTGTAGAAAGCCTGTGTTGATACTAGCCAGATGGCCACAGCTATATAACTACCTAGCAAGATGATGAGGAAACAATTTAATTCACTCTCCATAATCCCATACTGCCAGTGCCAGCCCATAGCCAAATGTTTAACTAGCTAACATTAGCATATTTGCTAGCCAGCACAACATCGCTAGCTAGCTAGCTAAGGACTGCACTAACTCAGAAGCTAACACAGACAATTGTTTCATGGAAACTAGATAATCCATTGTCATTTCATTATAATGTCAATACTAGCTACAGTGATTAGCTACCTTGGAGGAAGTATCTAGTGTTGTGTGCATTGCGTCTGTGCTAGCTACCAACCCATAGCCTTCAATGCAAATGAAATGTTACTGACTCATCCGTGGATATCACTGGCAGCCGGTCCCATTTAAGATGAGGGAGGACAAATACATTTTTATGAGCATGGCCTTATTTCTATTACAGCATATTCCATTCACCTAGCTCAATGTAACATTGACAGGTTTAGGCTACTACATGATACTAAAATGTTCCCTATAACCCACCATGAGGTTGATACAGCCTAGCCAACGAATGAAAGTTTACAACGCAGGTGCACAGGTCAAGATAAATAAGAGTAATCAAGGTGATAGGCAGTGACATCTAGCTGCTGATCTAGGTTTTAATCATTAGTACAACAGTTGCAAACAAGAGTTTCTATTGGATAAAGCCAGGTATGTTTATCCCCGTTTCGTCCCATTTAATTCCGTTTAAGAAATGTTTTTCAACAGAATCGGCAGAATGATTAGACCCCTGATCGCAAGCAAACACAGAACTAGCCGCCACATATAAAACCGCATGATAACTTTGCTCGTTGTATATATAATTCCTTCTCGCATCTACGCTCTCTCCTCCTCTCACCTTTTCCCTTCACTTGTGGACTTCCGTGAACAATACAACAGCTGTATGTGACCAGGCGAAAAAACCTTACGAAGCCAAACTTTCATACCATGACGCTAACTGTTAAACACAGCCTACATAGTTTTCACCATATTAACGTCATAGTCAACATAGCTAATAGAACTATAGCTTCATAAAAAGCTGCTTCTTAGGACTGACCCCAATTAGTCGACTGGTCAATATCACTTCCCTATTAAATACATCGCCAGTAGTACATTTACCGTTAATCCCTGTAATTTCTAATCTACAATGTTTGTTTGGTTATGGTAATTTCTGTTAATGCATTCAATATATTATTATTCCAGTCTTACCTTTCTTATTGTCAGAGTGGACACATTATTTGCAATGTTGAGTAAGGACTCACACCTGAGAACGTATAGGCTACCTGGCCAGCGTGCAAATACAGACACAAATGTGCCCATTTGTGGATCTGATAGTATTTCTGATTGGTATAATGCACCACCACTAATGAACTGTGGAGATTCTCAAAGTTATGTTTTCTTCACCTTAAAAAGCAAGCAACAAAGTCTGTTTTTACATCTGTTGAGAATGACAATAGTTCCTCGATGTATTTGAAAAATCTTTCCAGCTCTCTTCCTTTCGATAACAATTCAGTGTGAAAGTGAAAGATGTCATGCTCTGATCCAGTGGAAACATCATAAAATAGGCCTACCTGATTTACTTATCAGTGGTTGACTTGGACTGAAATAGGTTCCAGTACTCATTTTGGGTGCTGCTACTGTTTATATTTAGGTGCAGGAGCTCCACATTACTTTTGAGCTAATATTCTATAAGAGGAACAGGAGCTTAAGCAGTAGAACATTTTAGGTGCTGGTACTCCGCTCCGGTGAGCTCCTGCCCAAGTCAAGCACTGCTTCTTATCCCTTGCACAAATAGCCTACAGCTGTGTCTGTCCCGAGCTCACTGGCACAGGAAACTCTGAGGGCCTAGAATATTTAATACAATGTTGCAAGTTCGGTAGCGGAAACTTCACTACAGGCTGGACCCAAGTTAATAGTTGATAAAATGTTTCAAGTTTGTTGCAGACAGGCAACATGTGATTTGTAGGATTTTTTAAAATCAGGATATTGGATCAGAGACTCACCAGCAGCAAGAGCGACATCATTAATATATACAGAGAAGAGAGTCGGTCCAAGAATTTAACCCTGTGGCACCCCCATAGAGACTGCCAGAGGCCCGGACAACAGGCCCTCAGATTTGACACACTGAAGTCTGTCGGAGAAGTAGTTGGTGAACCAGGCGAGGCAATAATTTGAGAAACCAAGGCTGTTGACACTGCCGATGAGGATGTGGGGATTGACAGAGTCGAAAGCCTTGGCCAGGTCAAAGAATACACCTGTTACTGCAGCGCCAGCTGTGCCATCAGAGTCCTGGGTTCGCGCCCAGGCTCTGTCGTAACCGGCCGCGACCGGGAGGTCCGTGGGGCGACGCACAATTGGCCTAGCGTCGCCCGGGTTAGGGAGGGCTTTGTCGGTAGGGGTGTCCTTGTCTCATCGCGCACCAGCGACTCCTGTGGCGGGCTGGGCGCAGTGTGCGCTAGCCAAGGTGGCCAGGTGCACGGTGTTGGATGTGCGCTGTGTTAAAGAAGCAGTGGCTTGGTTGGTTGTGTATCGGGGGACGCATGGCTTTCAACCTTCGTCTCTCCCGAGCCCGTACGGGAGTTGTAGCGATGAGACAAGATAGTAGCTACTACAACAATTGGATACTACGAAATTGGGGAGAAAAAGGGGTAAAATTCAAAAAAAAAAAAAAAGAATACTCCTGCACAGTATTGTTTCTTATCGATGGCGGTTAAGATATCGTTTAGAACCTTGAGCGTGGCTGAGGTGCACCCATGACCAGCTCTGAAACCAGATTGCATAGCGGAGAAGGTACGGTGGGATTCGAAATGGTCGGTGATCTGTTTGTTAACTTGGCTTTCGAAGACCTTAGAAAGGCAGGGTAGGATAGATATAGGTCTGTAGCAGTTTGGGTCAAGAGTCCCCCCCCCCCCTTTGAAGAGGGGGATTGAAGGTTTTGTATTGAGGAATGTACACAGAGGACAGAAGATAGCTCTCCTCCGGCTACATCATGGTGCTACCCTACAGAGTGCTGCTGATGCTATGGTAGACCTTCATTGCAAAATAGTGTTTTTTAATCTATTATTTGGTTACATGAACATATTTAGTATAGTGTTATCTAAAAAGGATCACTTTTTAATGTTTCACTATTTGTATTTTTACGAAATTCGCTGAGGATGGTCTTCCCCTTCTTCTGAGGAGCTTACACTGGTGGATATATACGAGAAAATGTACGTAATTGCTCCCCCATGTGGGGGTTTGTGCTCTCTGATTGGCTCAAAGTCAAGTTGTTGGCCACTGATGAGCATTGCGATTCTACAAGTATAATCGGTAGATCGCTACCGGGTCGGAACACAGCAGGTACCGCTTTTGTTATAGTAAGAGAAGGAACGGCCTCCCCCTGTGATAAGTACCCATCAGCAGTCTATCGGCAGTGAAATTCTTGGTGTGTTTCATGAATTACCCCTCTGTGGCGACCTCTGACCTTTTCTGTTGTCCACAATGCGACCCCCAGCTACAGACAGGCCTGGACACTGGTCCCCCGAGCCCAGCCCAGGGCCATGGTCAAACATAGCTGTCTACTCAACCAGCGCAAACTGTCTGGTGACGATGGACGTCTCATACTTCACCCCTGGCCCCTGGACAGAAGTCTAATAATGGGGTCTGGGACTTCTATGTCCCCTGAAGCTTAACTCTAGGCTACCTGTGACCGCTAGCTAGCCATCCACATTTAGAGGTGAAGAGGTCAACATCAGAGCCAGGGGAGGAAGGCCATGGGGGCTATGGAAGGAGTGGTATAATTCAGCCTCTTTTCCTTTCTCTTCTTCTTTCTGTTCTGTTTTTTTTACTACCACCTTAATGAGAATGAAGCATCACTACTGACTGTGTCAGAGTTCCCTCTGTGCAGTGGTACTGGAGCATGTTAAATTAGCCTGTTATAAAATACTGTAGCTAACAGAGCCAGTGTTCCTCCAGGAATGTTAATGATTGTGTTAAGAATGGCGCCGGAGCTATTATATGGAAGAGTAACACTCCGCCAAGCAAGCAGATGTGGCTAAAATAGCTAAATTCCTATATTCCATCTGAAAAAATTACATACAATTTACATAATAAACCCTTTGAATTTACTGATGTCTGGGGGGGACTTTCAGCAGTTTCTAGAGACGTCACCTTAGCTGCCTCATTATTATTTTCTTCATTAATGCATTGTTATTATTACTTGTTTTTGCGTTGAATAATTTATTTTCTAGCATTGGATGTGAAGGTCATTCTGTCTCATTTTCTTCTTGTTAATCATTGAAGCGTGTGTTGGGGAGGGAAGGGTTTTACACGATGTGCTCCCATGTAGCATGCTGTGTAGGTGGAAGGAATAACATCTGTGTCCTATTTTTGCTGATGATTGTAAAAAATGACAATAAATATGCTGTTAAAAAACAGAATAGCGCCGGAGGGGATGACCGCCGCTTTATGGGCTCCCGACCAATTGTACTATTATGTGTGATTTTTGCACAGTTTAAAAGAAATGTTATAATTTGTCCGCCATCGTTTCATATAACGGAAAGGAGCTTCTGGACATCAGAACAGCAATTACTCACCTCTAACTGGACAATGATTTTTCTTTAATGTGTTGGGCGCGAAGGAAATACTGCTCTTCCCAAACCAGGCCCATATCCCTGACATTCGTATGAAGAGGAGACGCTGTTACAGAGGTCGAAGAGCCGGATGTCTGGTGAGACTGCATTGACGAGTGGATAATCCGCCTTTACCCTCCAATCTACTGGCGAACGTGTAGTAACTGGAAAATAAACTGGATGAGCTCCATTCGAGACTATCCAATCAATGAAAAACAGTAATATCCTATGTTTCACAGAGTCGTGGCTGAACAAGAGCATGGATAATATACAGTTAGCGGGGTTTTCTGTGCATCAGCAAGACAGTACAGCAGCCTCCGAGGGTGGTGCGTGTTTCATTGTCAACAACAGCTGGTGCGCAATCTTTAATATTAAGGAAGCCTCAAGGTTTTGCTCGCCTGAGGTAGAGTACCTCATGATAAGCTGTAGGCCACACTATTTACCAAGAGAGTTTTCATCTATATTCTTCGCAGCTGTCTATTTACCACCACAAATTGATGCTGATCACACTCAATGAGCACACTCAATGAGCTGTATAAGGTCATAAGAAAACAAGAAAATGCTCAACCAGAGGCGGCGCTCCTAGTGGACAGGGACCTTAATGCAGGAAAACTGAAATCCATTTTAAGTCATTTATACCATGTGCAACTAGAAAGAAAACAAATCTAGATCACCTTTACTCCACACACAGAGACATGTACAAAGCTCTACCTTGCCCTCCATTTGGCAAATCTGACCATAACTCTATCCTTCTGATTACTACTTTCAAGCAAAACTCAAACAGGAAGTAACAGTGATGCGCTCTATACGGAAGTGGTCAGATGAACTGGATGCTAGGCAAACAGTGCTGTTTCACTAGCACAGAATGGAATATGTTCCGGGATTCAATCGATGGCATTGAGGAGTAATACCACATCAGTCACCGGTTTCATTAATAAGTTCATCGACGATATCGTACCCACCGTACGTACATATCCCAACCAGAAGCCATAGATTTCTGGAAACATCCTCACTAAGCTAAAGACTAGAGCTGCCCAGATAATGCCAAGAGTGTGCAAAGCTGTCATCAAGACAAAGGGTGGCTACTTTGAAGATTTTCAAATATAAACTATATTTTGATTTGTTTAGCACTTTTTTGGTTACTACATGAGTCCATATGTGTTATTTCATAGTTTTGATGTCTTCACTATTATTCTACAATGTAGAAAATAGTAAAAAATAAAGAAAAACCCTGGAATGAGTAAGTGTGTCCAGACTTTTGACTGGTACTGTAGACTAACCCGTACCCCTTCCCATTGACTCTGTACTTGCATATAGCCTCGTTATTGTTATTTTATTGTGTTACTATTTTACTTTTAGTTTATTTAGCAAATTTTTCTTACTTACTTTTTTTTAATACACCTGTTATATTCAGCATGTGACAAATGCAATTTGATTGTATTTTATTTGTGCGTTTGATGGGATCCCTGACTGTGCTGAGAGAAGAAGTGTTTAACTGTTTCACTCAAGAGTATTGTCGACTGCCATAGTTTGCCTTTTGAAGGCCTTGTGGGTCGTCGGGAAAACGCTTCCATGTGTGGGAAGGAAGGGAATGGATTTTTTCATTTTATTTCATGGCCTCCTTCGTTACAACGACTAGCCACGGAGCGCTCGCACCCTGGCGGGTTCAACTAGGCGGTCCAGAAAATGTGCCAGTTTAGCTTTGGGCTAGAAACAAACAGGAAATGGTTTCCCTCCTCCTTGGTGTGTGGTGTGTGTGTGTCCCTCAACATGCAAGTGGATAAAGTGTTTAACTCTGAGGAGAGCTGGAGGAAAAGTAAGTCCCAGATGTGTGATGTGTTTAGTTGCAGTTTTGTTTGTGTCTTTTTGTGTGTCAAATGTTGCGGGTGGTGTATCCTTCTGACGCTGAGGTCAGCTAGAAGTCTGGTCAGAGGTTAGAGGTCATTCTCAGAGAGCAGGAGTCACATCCTGAACCTGGATGTTGACCTACTGAGTGCTGTTCCAACAGGAACAGAAGCAGGAAAATTAAAAGTTTTCTGTCAGATACGGAAAGAAATAGCCTTTTTCAAAAGAAAGACATTCGAATTGAACAAAGTTTCAAGTTCACTTGCTATATGTAATACTGTATACATTTTTACTCACCAGAGTTCTCAGAAACTCACCAGAGATCTCAGCTTAACCTTAAACAAACTGTTGAACTGTCATTTTAAAGTTAACAAGAGCAGGACCACACATGACAGGCTTTGCTCTGTTACTATGGCAGCAGCTTTTATGCTAGTAAGTGTGTAGTATACTTCCCATTTAGCTTTAGTCTCTGCTGTGTGTAGACTGCCATGGTCCTTTGTTCAGTGATAGTGTCCTCAAATAAAGGTTATTCCTCCCTTTAACAGCCCTGAGGAGCTCTGTCGCTCTATACTTCCCATTGTATTCAATGAGCTCCCCACTTTACAACTGGGTGAGAGGGTGTCAAATTGAGGGTGAAATACGATGACCAACCTATCCCTGACTATCCTAGGATACATCCCGAATGGCACCCTATTCCCTATTTAGTGCACTGCTTTTGACCAGGGCCCAACAATTAGTGCACTATATAGGGAATAGAGTGCCATTTGGGATGCAGGCCTAGATTGTACTGTAACAGTGTTGGTGATGCAGTTAGACAGGAGTGTTGTCGTTATAAAGTGGCGGCACATCTAGACTATGTATATTGCCCCAAGATGTTTTGACAGGCCACTCACAGATGTGTTATGTAGGCATTGCTTTTGCGATGCAATTCAATGCCATTCAATGCAATGCATGGAGGAGTTTCATGATTGGAACAATATCCTGGTACTCCAGTTACATCTAAATATAATGGAATAGAATATCCCTGTGCATTCCATTCCTTTACATACTTGCAAAGTAATTTGTTACATATTCCCTCACACGGTCTGACATCATATACTAGAAACCTTATTTTGCTTGTATAACTTAATACCATTATGGACCGTAATCCATTTGCAGTCAAGGTTTAAAAGTTCAGATGCGGCCATTGCAAAATAGAAATAAAAAATGATTTTCTAATATTTTTCATTATGATTAATGACGCTTGCTGGAGTGATGAATCACACAATAATCCCTTTCAGAAAGGTTAAGTGTATAACACATTTATAACAATTACTTAACCAAATGCCCAATCCCAACATGACATTAATACCAATGTAGTTTGACATTAAAATAGCCAGGCAGCGATTTGTTCTCACTGTTCTCAATGCTCTGTATTCAAATGCACTGGCGACGTGCCTGCCCAGCTGTGTGAAAACTGTTAAAATGGGTTATCTGAGGGTTAGAAGGCTAACAAGCCTCTAAGCCCCATCCCACCATGCTCTGTCTGACCTGGGTTTGTCAGCACCAATCTAGCTAAGTCAATATCAACGCTGCCTGTTCCACCAATGACTGTTCTGCTACTGTAGCTCCACCACCACTACCAGTTGACCTTTTTCTCCCCCCCCCTTTTTCTGACCCCTTTTCTCCCCCTCTTTCAGTGCGTCAAATGGATTGTTATTACAGTAGAGTGATAGGGGTTTATGGGGTTTATTTATCTTTATGACTCTGGGGCTTTGTGTCAGGCTCCTCTCCTGGTGATACCCTAGGTGCATTGGCAGGTCATTAAAGGCCTCGAGAATGAGACAGTCAGGCTTCTAGCTTTTATGATAAGGTAACTCACACATCAGTGGGTGCTATTCTCAACAATGGGCCCTGAACGACGACAGTAAACTGTAAACTAACCCTAACCCTAAACTGCCAGGGTATACTACACTGTGCTGTGCACTGCGGGGGAGAGGAGTCCCATAGCCGAGATTGTCATGACCTTCTCATTGCCCCTACACTGTTTCCGCTTTATAGCCTCTGTGATGGGGTAGAGTTGAGGATATATGATAGGCTATATGCCACTTAGCAGACGTTTCTATCAAAAGAAGCCTGCAAGAAAAGCAGTGCACGTTGTTAGTATGTGATCCCTGCGGGAATTGAACCCACGACTTTACCAACTGAGCCGCACATGACCACTAGTGTGATGACGTGAATTGCAATACGTAGGCCATGAACTCATACAACTGCACAGTTGTGAAATATTTTACTGGGCATCTTACAGCCCCGTGGGATTGTGTTTGCTACCCCAGACTTTTTGGTTTTGTGAGTCCGTGTTCAAGGGCGAGGCCAGTTTGACCACTGAAGAATGTTGTGTGTTGTTTTATTATTGTTTGGTGTTGGTCCTGCCTCCTTACTCTTGTTGTTAGTCCTGTCCTGTCATTGTCGAGGAATGCTATAGCTAGACTCTAACTGGAGGGCAACGACAGCGAGGTGAGCTTGTGGGGTTTTGTTTAACTGCATTAGAAGGTGATACGGACCAGAGACCAGGTGTGAGGTGCAGCTTGGTCGTGTGTGTGTGTGTGTGTCTGTGTGTGGGGCTGTAAAGCCCCCGGTGGTAGACATTTATGAATGACCCCTAAGGGTCACAGGTCAGGGGTGTGTGGAACACATACACAAGTGAGGGATGTTGGGCTTGTCTTGTGGTCAAACCTTGAACTGTGAAATTGTCAGAGACCCCTTTCTAACAATAGAGTTGTACCGCAGCCAGCTTCAGAATGGAAGACAATGTTTTTCTTGTTTATGTACTGTATCTGGTAGAGTGGAATAAGAAACATATGCATGAAACACATGATGAACACATGGCCGAAATGGTTGACGTCTTTTGACATTGACTTGAAATGATGTATTGATAGATTCAGTCATCAAACTTAAGAGTTGTATAATTGATGAAAGATTGGGCTCACGAGTGGCACAACGGTCTAAGGCACTGCATCTCATTGCTGGAGGCATCACTACAGACCCTGGTTCGATTCCAGGCTGTATCACAACTGGCCGTGATTGGAATTCCCATAGGGCGTCGCACAATTTTCCCAGCGTCGTCCGGGTTTTGCCGGGGTAGGCCGTCATTATAAATAAGAATTTGTTCTTAACTGACTTACCTAGTTAAATAAAGGTTAAATAAAAAATGTAAAAATTCAAATGTGTGGGATAAGATTCAATTGAATGTATATGGATTCAGGCAAATTTCAGATCCGCATTGAAGTGACTTGCAATCCACGAGTGCCACTGCAACACTCTTCCATGTGCATTGGCCCTTTGAACCAGTTAGTCAACTTTCTTCCAATCACGATGAGAAGGAAGTCTGACAATTTCAATATCACCACATAGCCAACGCAGAAATCTACAGTCAGATTTCCATAGTTTGTAGATATTACATCCCGTTTAGTGACTTTCTGTTAAAATCATTTAACAATTTGTATCTGTTTCTTATCGCTATTCTATAGAATTTCTGTAACTGATGTTTTTCCAATTCAACCTTGTCTTGGCCTGAATAGCCTGCAGGCAGGATGCAGAGTTGTCCCTCCCTCTATGACTTGCTAATGAGGCAGGGGCAGAAGGTCATTTGGGTCGGTGCAAAGGCCTGTGGCCTGCACTGGTACCTGCTGTGTGGTGTGTCAGTGGGGCTCCCCGACCTTGGCTGCAACAATGGCATTGTCCACACACACACACACAGTACACACACTCAAACAAAAGCATACACACAATATTATTTTCAGTGAAATAAACAAGCATCCATATTAGGATAAAGCCTGATATTTCCCTAACTCTGAGGTGGTTAGGCATGTGGTGTCCCCCATAATGATGTCCCCAGAGTAGCTAGGAAATTTGTTTAGACATGGACAGACCTCCAGCCACCACAGAGGAAGCACAGGGTGACAGTCTCCACAACCTCAGCTTCAGCCTGAGGCAATAGACAACAGGAAGAACTTCTACACCTTTTACACATTCCTTTCCTTAGGACAGGAAGGAGACGGAGAGGTCAACTGTCCTGTGAAGTTGGGTTCAATTTCATTTCAATTCAATTCTACCAAGTCAGGGAGTTTGGAATTTCATTTTACTTCCTGAATTGACTGAATTAAAATGGAATTGACTCCAGACCTGCTGTCCTGCTTGCTCATATCGGGGGGAGTTTCTGTCAGTAGTTCCTTAGTCAAAGGCCACTGAACAGGGGCAATACACAATACTCAACACATCATAAATTCGGTACAATGGTTCCAGCATGTTTGTCAGTGAACTGGTGCCAATGTGACCTTTCAACCCTACACAGATTTCAGAGATGAAATTGTAAGTTTATGATACTTAGAAAAGTTTATTATCCTCTCTCTGTCTAAAATGTCTGACCTCCTACCCCCTGAGTGTAGCTGATAATAGAGCTTCCTTGTGGAAGTGGTTCATTTGTATTGAGAGTATAGAGACTACTTCTGTTATTGTTATGTAAAGCACCCCTGTGGATTGAATCCAGAGTTGCATTATTCTTTCTCTGTGATGCGGTCTTGCTGACGTCATTGTTGACTGGGAACGTAAGGGAGGACTTTCAGCAGGCAGTTCAGTATTGTAGGGGACAGGGAGAAGTGGTCAATGGTCATGTGATGGAAAATGTTTTCTTAGCACACTCAAACTGAGACTGCCTGCATCTTACAAGACTACCCTCCTTAAAGAAGCATAGGTCACATTGTATCACATCAGGAAATACAAGACGTGAGGTTCTAATAAAAGAAGATTAACAACACTGAACACTTCCCACAGTTCCTGCAACAGTTTAATAGGGGAAGGAGAGATAGGAATGTCATGTGAGAGCCATTGTCGTAGTGGGGTTGACCACCATCAGTCTGGTGGTAACCCAAGCTGTGGCATTTGTCGCTGATGTGATGTGATGCGCTCGTCAGTGAAAGAGTTCCTGTGGGGAAGGCTCACTGGTGGTTCTCATTTGATGTGTGTTTGAAGTGTGAGAGGAGGGTCACCAAAGGGCGGAGACACCCTGAGCCTGGCCCTGCCTCTGAGTGGCTGGGTTAGGGGGTGGGAAGAGGGGTTAGGGGGTGGGATACAGGGATTTACGGAGGTGGAAGAGTGTGGGAGTAGTGGGATGATCATCTGGTTGAACAGTCCTCCACACACACCCTCAAACAGTCAGTTTACACACACAGAACACACACCTCTCTGGTTTTACACTCTTTCCCTACTTTGATATGGAATGTGGCTGTGCTGACAGCTCTGGAAGAGGGAGAGAAGGCAGAGGAGGGGGGGGCTAGGCTGCTGTGAGCCTGTTACTGTCCTGGATTTAGTAGAGTTACAGTAGAGGGAAACTGGAGAGAGGAGAGGAGGCTCCTGTCTTGGATTGTGAGTTACAGTAGAGGGAGACTGGAGAGGAGGCTGAGCCAGCAGAAGCTGAAGGAGGAGAGGTTGCTGTCCTGGATCTTTGAGCTACCGTAGAGGGAGATTGAAAGAGGAGAGGCTGAGCCGAGAGCCATGTAGCCTAGAGCCAGTGGAGAATAACGGACAGGATTTAGTAGTGATACGAGCCTGCTCAGGAGAGCTTTCTGCACAGAGGTAAGACCACTAAGGGCTCCGCCAAAGGAACTTTACAGTAGTGGATTAAAAAAAAGCAGATTTTCAATGGCATGTATCCTAGTTGTACCGGTATGGCAGAAAGAAAAACATTGACATTTAAAATGGGACATTTTGACATTTTTAAATGTCTCACACTTCTAGGTTTAAACTGGATTTAAATAGTGATTTTAACTGTTTTATTGGTAAGATGGGTCGCATTTATTTTTTTTGTTTTGTACTCAGTCCCTTCTTTTTTAAGGAAAATAACATTTAATATGAATGCATTCTAAGTGGTGTGCTAGTATGGACATTGGTAATCAGAATTTAGGCTTACTGAGTCTGAGATGTTGGGTCCTGTAATGCTATATGTATTTGATCAGTAGTGTGGTTGATGTTGAGCTAGCTGTGTGACAGCTGCATGTGTGTTGAGAACTGGGTGCAGGCCAGGCAGGCTGTCGCGTGCAGGTGGTCCTTCTCTCAGTCCATGGCAGGCAGGGTTAGAAGTTCTGAGGGTTAGGAGTTCCCTCTCTCACACCCATTTGATCTTGGAAAAACACCCCCCTGCGATGGCGGGAGGCACAGAGGTCAGCCAAACTGTAGCCTGCCGGCAACTCTTTGATATGGGACAGACAGAGCTGTGAGAAACTTGTCAAGTAATTTGGACAGTTCTTTCTGCTCATGTTTTCCGTACATTGGATAGTTGGATAATGTATGTATTGGATGATGTGTTTTTATTTCATTAATGTGAAAGAATTGCGGAGTTGATTCCCAAAGATCCAATCGTTTCAAATCTGAAACACTTGTATCTTTTCCAAATGGTTTATATGTAGGCTAGTGTTTCTTTATTTAAGTGCCAGGTATCGTACAAGGGGCTGGTTTTATCAAGTGCCAACAGGTGACAAGTCGTAATCTGAGTACACGTGCTCATTTGATTTGAAATCATCTGTTCTGCACATCTTGACTAGAGAAACATCTTGTTCGACAGACGGAGGAAGAAAAAAAAGACTTGTCTGAATATGAACTGGAGAACCTGAGACTTTTGAACGGAATATATTGTTTTCTCTGCAAGTAGACCTAGGGTCCATCCTTACTGACACCATATTCCCTGTATGGTGCACTACTTTTATTGGCCCTGGTCCAAAGTAGTGCACTAAATAGGTAATAGAGTGTCATTTGGGACGCACAGTTAGACCCTATCCAGAATGAGTCTGTGGGTGAGCCTGCGCCGAATCAGACATGTACAGTCCAGACCCGCTGACAGAGTCACATGTGATCAGTGTGCTTGTTGGGTTGTGGGCTTGTCCGTCACGCATCTCTTTGAGGAATTATGACAGTAATTCAGACCAGCAGCTGGTTATCTTCCTCTCACAAAGGGTTGTTTATCTAACATAGTAGACTATTTTAGTGTGTATGGTAACACAATAGTTTCCTTATTTGGAGGACACCTTTTCAATCGATGAGTTTAGACAGGGGGATGTCATTGAAGTGAGTGGCTGCCAATCATGACTCGTGGTTTAAATGATCTTGCGGAACTGTCACTGTCAGGTGGTATCGCCTCTATGCTGTCTGTATGGCAGTAGCACAGCCCCTGTCATTTTCCTCATACCATGACAGAACTTTACTCTTCATTGTAATTCATAGCGCATTTAGCATTTCCATAGGAGTCAATAGTCACTGGTTACCCCAGCACGGTCTACCTCTAACCTGCCAATCCCCCCTCCTCCCATGCTACCCAGACCCCTGCAGTCTTGAATGTTTAACAGCCTTTGTAAAGATGCTTGTTAACAGGGCTTGACTTTTTTTTTAGCCTCGGATGCATTTCTGACCGATTTGCCAAAACAGAGACCTTGTAGCCCCCAGCCGGGAGGGACTGGGTGGGGGGTGGGCGAGAGAGGGCAACAGGAACTAACCACAAGTCCCTTGTGGGAGCTATCTTTTCAACTCAGCCCGTAAAGGGTTGAGAGTTTGTCAGAATTCCGTGTGTGTACGATGGCTTGTACAGTCAGTCAGTAGATTGAAACAAAGTTGGCTGACATCTGAGGTGAGAATTAGCATACTTGCCGATGTGGTTCAAGGAATGGCATTGCTAAACACATGAGGTATTGTCTCAGTATCCCGTATTCATGTTTCACCTATCTGGATCTGGCTATACCTCGGACTTGACATTCTGCTGAGGGAGGTTCTGCTCTGAGAGATCAGTGAAGTGAGGCTTCGTCTCTGACATGTGAAAGCAAACATCTCTCTCGTTCCTTCTCTTTCTCTCTAATGAAAGTCATATGTAACCCCCCCCCCCCCCCCCTCATAAAGCAAAGCCCATGCTGCTACAGTCATGTTCTCTCTCTCTACTCTGCTCTACGCTCTGGCTGAACTTTCTCTATAGTTAGCCTCTATCTCCCCAACCCACTACACTCTCGCTCCTCCAACAAGGCCACATATTTTAAAGTTATTGCAGTCTCATTTGCAAGTCATTTGCAAGTCAATAGATGTGAATAGAACAAGAAGTGTCTTATTTCGCACCTCTGACTCTGACAAGTTATCTTGGTTTTGAAAGACTCCAACCCCCATGAATGCAGCAGAGATAACAGAGATCGACAGACAGAGAGAGAGCGAGACACAGAAAGAGAGACTGTAGAGAGAACCAGGCTCTTGATGGAACATGCCTTCCACAGTTGATTCACTATGAAAGGCTCTATTGTTGAAGGCTGAAGCTGCTTCGCAAGGTGTTTTAAGTGGGAGGTGTCTATCGTACCAACCCCATCTGCCTGACTTGACACCTCCTAGCACAACGCAGACATGCATCATGGTACAATGCTGAAGCATCCACTTCTACAGGCGTCATCCATCATGCTCGTGTCTGAGTGGATGCACTGTGTGTCTTGTTGTGTGTGAGCAGCCTTGTGGAGGGCAGGCATGCCAGGTGTTGGCATGAGTGAGATATGGGTTATTGGAAGGAAGGGTGTTCAGGCAGGCAGGCTGTCCTTTAGTGGAGTGCTGTTCTGTGGGTATGAATAGCTGTTTGGTAGCTGCCTGTCTGGCTGTCTGCCTGCCCTGTGTTGGGCAGTTAATCACTCATTCCTCAGGAGGTCCAGGCACTAGGCATGCGGACTGTGCTGCTCTGTGTGTGTGTAGTGTGTGTGTGTGTTCTGCTGCTGCTATCTCACAAAGAGTCGTAACTAAACGAGAAACAGGACGCAGGGCATACAGCTGACACTTAAACAGTTTGGCCTCTTGTCAGAGGAGGGGTGTGTGTGACTGCTTGCCTGCCTGCATATCTGTCTTTGTGTGCGAGAACCACACTCAGGCATTCATGCATATATGCCATTCTGAGAGAGAGACTATATATGACATTTGAAATGTCTCTATTCTTTTGGAACATCTGTGAGTGTAATGTTTACTGTTAATTTTAATTGTTTATTTCACTTATTTATTATCTACTTCACTTGCTTTGGCAATGTTAACATATGAAACACATGTTAAATTTGCCATTAAAGCCCTTGAATTTAATTTAATTTAATTGAGAGAGTGAATTCTGGCCCACTACTGTCATGCCTGACTTCTTCAAAGGCACCAGTCAAGTGTGGCTGGTTTTCTCAGCTGTGTCCCCACAGCCCTCCCCAGCCCTGTGTGCCTGCCCAGCCGTGGGGGGGTGGAAGCAGGGGTACAAGGGGGTGTGCTGACCACTGGCTGGGGAGGGATGTGGAGTCTCACAGTCAGAGCTGTAGAGCTGTGGCCCTTCCTTTGAGAAATGGCCACAACAGCCTATTCATTTACTCCATGCCTATATGTCATACAAGGCCTTTCAGCATGACTTGTACAGCTCAGAGTAGCATTTGTATAGTATGTAGTAGTTGTAGTCACCTCCACCTCTGCAGCAGTAGTAGTATTGGTAGAACTGTACTACTGCTACTACTACTTGAGCGTTGTATGAATGTGTTTTCCTTCCATCCTCACAGAGCAAAAATGTATTGTATGTCAAAGCTGTTTTGTCATTGCTCTCTTGAAATGTAGGCTACACGCAAAGAACTGAGGAGGCCCTGAAACCTTCTGCTGCCTCAGCTCAGTGATTTCAGTGACAAGACAGATTAGTCCCCTTGCTTTTCCACTTCTCAATGTATCTCCCTGGACACACACTGCTCTCCTGTGTGGCCGGTCAGCTGTGTGAGTGTGAGTAGGTTTGTGCATGCGGGTGCAAGCTTTTGTGTGCGTGTTGGGTCAGCGTCGCGGCGAGTCATTCTTTAATCCATCTGCCCTATTTGTGTCTCTCCGTGTCAGGGTCCACTCTTCTGTCATCCCCATCTTTCCATCCATCCCTGACTTCCTCGCCCTGACTTCCTCCCCCGAGTCCCCTCTGTCTCTTCCCTATATCCATTCCAAAGAATAAAGGATGATCAGAGAGACAGACAGACACCCTTCTTCCCTCTCTCGCTGTGGCAGGTTGAAAAACAAAAACAGCCGAGGAGAAGAAGAAGAGAGAGGGAAGGAAAGAAAAAGGAGAGCGAGGGGGAAAAGAGCAGGGGCTTTGGACGTTCCCCATATGGCTCTGGGATCCACAGGGATTTGTGCCTCTTAAGGCCAGGGTACTGTTGTTTATACAGAGCTACAGTGAGGGAACCCTTTTATCTTGAGATCTTACATCCTATTCATTAGCCTCATATAGGGAGATCCAATTTGATTTGTCACATGCTTTGTCAACAACCGGTGTAGGCTACCGGTGAAATGCTTACTTTACGGGCCCTTCCCAACAATGTGGAGAGGGGAAAAAAAGACATAATAGAAAAACAATAACACAAGGAATAAATAAGAAATGAGGAACGATAACTTGTCTATATACACAGGGTACCAGTAGAGTCATTGTGCAGTGGTACGAGGTAATTGGGGTAGATATTTACATATGTGTAGGGATAAAGTGACTAGGGCATCAGGATTGATAATAAACAGTAGCAGCAGCGTGTGTGATGAGTCAAAAGAGAGTTAGTGCAAAAAAGGTCAATGCAGATTGTTAAGTAGTAAACCAATAGCTACCCGGACAAACTATTTAGTAGTCTTATGGGTTGGGGGTTGAAGCTGTTGAGGGTCCTGTTGGTTTCAGACTTGGTGCATCGGTACCGCTTGCCGTGCGGTAGCAGAAGGAAGAGTTTTTAGGGCCTTCCTCTGACACCGCCTGGTATAGAGGTCCTGGATGGCAGTGAGCTTGGCCCCAGTGATGTACTTGTCTTCACGCACTACCCTCTGTAGCGCCTTGCGGTTGGATGCCAAGAAGTTGCCATACCATACCAAGCAGGGATGCAGCCAGTTAAGTTGCTCTTAATGGTGCAGTTGTAAAACGTTTTGAAGATCTGAGGGCCCATGCTAAATATTTTCAGCCTCCTGAGGGGGAAGAGACGACTGTGTTGATGTGGGTGGACCATGATAATTTCTGAATGATGTGGACACCTAGGAACTTGAAGCGCTCAACCTGCTCCACTACAGCCCTGTCGATGTGGATGGGGGCGTGCTCAGCCCTCCGTTTCCAGTAGTCTGCGATCAGCTCCTTTGCCTTCTTTGCCTTGCTGACATTGAGGGAGAGGCTGTTGTCCTGGCACCACACTGCCAGGTCTCTGACCTCCTCCCTGTAGGCTGTCTCATCGCGTCAGTGATCAGGCCTACCACCATAGTGTCATCTGAAAATGTAATGATGGTGTTGGAATCGTGCACACAGTCGTAAGTGAACAAGGAGTACAGGAGTGGACTAAGCACACCCCTGAGGGGCCCCCATGTTAAGGGTCAGTGTGGCGGATGTGTGGTTGCCTACCCTCACCCCCTGGGGGTGGCCAGTTAGAAAGTCCAGGATCCAGTTGCAGAGGGAGGTGTTTAATCCCAGGGTCCTTTACTTAGCGATGAGTTTGGAAGGGAACTATGGCGTTGAACACTGAGCTGTAGTCAATGATCAATGAATGAATTCCCACGTAGGTGTTCCTTTTGTCCAGGTGGGAAAGGGCAGTGTGGAGTGCAATATAGATTGCATCATCTATGGATCTGTTGGGATGGTATTGGAGTGGGTCCACAGTGTCTGGGATGATGTTGTTGATGTGAACCATGACCAGCCTTTCAAAGCATTTCATGGCTACAAATGCGAGTGCTACAGGGCGATAGACATTTAAACAGGTTACCATAGCATTCTTGGGCAAAGGGACTATGGGAGTCGGCTTGAAACATGTAGATATTACAGTCTGGGTCAGGGGAAGGTTGAAAATGTCAGTGAAGACACTTGCCAGCTGGTAAGTGCATGCTCTGAGTACGCGTCCTGGTAATCCATCTGGCCCTGCGGCCTTGTGAATGTTAACCTGTTTGAAGGTCTTACTCACATCAGCTACGGAGAGCGTGATCACAGAGTCGTCCCGAACAGCTTGTGCCCTCATGCATGGTTCAGTGTCGCTAGCCTCAAAGCAAGCATATAAGGAATTTAGCTCGTCTGGTAAACACAGTTTGTAATCCGTGATAGTTTGCAAACCCTGCCGCAAGCATGAGAGCCAGTGTAATAGGATTCAATCTTGGTGCTGTATTGATGGTTGGCCTGTTTGATGGTTCGTCAGAAGGTGTAGCGTGATTTGTTATAAGCTTCCGGATTAGTTTCCTGCTTCTTGAAAGCGGATGCGGATGTTGCCTGTAATCCATGGGTTCTTTTTGGGATATGGACGTACGCACACTGTAGGGATGACATCGTCAATGCACTTATTAATGAAGCTGGTGACTGATGTGCCTTAATGCCATCAGATGAATCCCAGAAACATATTCCAGTCGGTGATAGCGAAACAGTCTTGTAGCTAAGCATCTGCTTCATCTGACCGCTTCAGTCATCTGGTACTGGTACATCCTGTTTGAGTTTTTGCTTGTAAGCAGGAATAAGGAGGATATAGTTATGGTCAGATTTGCCAAATTAAGGGGCAGGGAGAACATTGAATGTCTCTGTGTGTGGAGTAAAGGTGATCTAGTTTTTTTGCCTCTAGTTGCACAGGTGTCATGCTGGTAGAAATGAGGTAAAACGGATTTTAAAGTCACCGGCCACTCGGAGCACTGCCTCTAGGTGAGCATTTTCTTTTTGCTTTTGGCCCTATACAGCTCGTTGAGTGCGGTCTTAGCATCGGTTTGTGGTGGTAAAAATGTTGGTAAACAACTTATCATGAGGTATTTTAACTCAGGCGAGCAGAACCTTGAGACTCCAGAAGCTCTTTTCGGTCATAGGACACGATGGCGGAAACATTACGTACAAAAAAGTTGAGATCAGCATGAAAAAAATACACAAAATAGAACAATTGGTCAGGAGCCCGTAAAACTGCCACTATTCCCTCCAGCTCCATTCTTCAGCTGTAGAGAATATCCCCTATATAGTGCACTACTTTTAAACATAGAGCTTTGGTCAAAAGTACTACACTATATACTCTAGGGTGCCATTTGGGATGTAACCATTGCTTTAGCAAAAGAGATCAAAGAGACATAGCATCATGATGAGCTACACTGAGTGTACAAAACATCAAGAACAACTTCCTAATATTGAGTTGCATCCCCTCCCCATTTTTTCCCTCAGAACATCCTTAATTTGTCGGGGTATGGACTCTACAAGGTGTCGAAAGCGTTCCACAGGGATGCTGGCCCACGTCGACTCCAATGCTTCCCACAGTTGTGTCAAGTTGGCGGGATGTCCTTTGGGTGGTGGATCATTGATACACACAGGAAACTGTTGACCGTGAAATACCCAGCAGCGTTGTAACCGGTGCGCCTGGCACCTACTACCATTACCCATTCAAAGGCACTTACAGTACATTCCAAAAGTATTCAGGTCCCTTGACTTTTCCCACATTTTGTTACGTTATTATTCTAAAATGAATTTAAAAAAAAAAAGTCTGTCATCAATCTTCACACAATAACCCATCATGACAATGCGAAAACAAGTTTAGAAATGTTTGCTAATAAAAAAAAAGAAATACCTTATTTACATAAATATTCAGACCCTTTGCAATGAAACTCGAAATTGAGCCGTTTCCATTGATCATCCTTCAGATGTTTCTACAACTTGATTGCAGCTCACCTGTGGTAAATTCAATTGATTGGACATGATTTGGAAAGGCACACACCTGTCTGTATAGGGTCCCACAGATGACAGTGCATGTCAGAGCAAAAACCAAGCCATGAGGTTGAAGGAATTGTCCGTAGAGCTCCGAGACAGGATTGTGTCGAGGCACAGATCGGGGGTAGGGTACCAAAACATTCTGCAGCATTGAAGGTCCCCAAGAACACAGTGGCCTCCATCATGCTTAAATGGAAGAAGATTAGAACCACCAAGACTCTTCCTAGAGCTGGCCGCCCGGCCAAACTAAGCATCAGGGGAGAAGGGCCTTGGTCAGGGAGGTGACCAAGTACCCGATGGTCACTTTGACATTGCTCCAGAGTTCCTCTGTGGAGATGGGAGAATCTTCCAGAAGGAGAGCCATCTCTGCAGCACTCCACAAATCAGGCCTTTATGATAGAGTGGCCAGACGGGAGCCACTCCTCAGTAAAAGACATGACAGCCCGCTTGGAGTTTTCCAAAAGGCACTTAAAGGACTCTCAGACCATGAGAAACAAGATGCTCTGGTCTGATGAAACTAAGATTGAACTCTTTGGCCTGAATGACAAGCGCCACGTCCGGAGGAAACCTGGCACCATCCCTACGGTGAAGCATGGTGGTGGCAGCATCATGCTGTGGGGATGTTTTTCAGTGGCAGGGACTGGGAGACTAGTCAGGATCGAGGGAAAGATGAATGGAGGAAAGCACAGAGAGATCCTTGATGAAAACCTGCTTCAGAGTTTTCTGGACTTCAGACTGGGGCAAAGCTTCTCCTTCCAACAGCGACCCTAAGCACATAGCCAAGACAACGCAGGAGTGGCTTCAGGACAAGTCTCTCAATGTCCTTGAGTGGCCCAGCCAGAGCCCGGACTTTAACCCGATCCAACATCTCTGGAAAGACCTGAAAATAGCTGTGCAGCGACACTCCCCATCCAACCTGACAGAGCTTGACAGGATCTGCAGAGAAGAATGGGAGAAACTCCCCACATACAGGTGTGCCAAGCTTGTAGCATCATACCTAAGAAGACTCGATGCTGTAATCACTGCCAAAGGTGCTTTAACAAAGTACTGAGGAAAAGGTGTAAATACTTATGTAAATGTGATATTTCAGTAGATTTTTTTTATTACATAGGGCAAAAAAATCCTAAACTGTTTTTGCTTTGTCATTATGGGGTATTGTGTGTAGTTTGATGAGGGAAAAAAAACAATTGTATACATTTTACAATAAGGCTGTAACATAACAAAATGTGGAAAAAGTCCGAATGCACTGTGCAGTCGTGGCCAAAAGTTTTGAGAATGACACAATTATTAATTTTCACAAAGTCTGCTGCCTTAGTTTGTATGATGGCAGTTTGCATATACTCCAGAATGTTATGAAGAGTGATCAGATGAATTGCAATTAATTAAAAAGTCCCTCTTCGCCATGCAAATGAACTGAATCCCCCAAAATAATTTGCACTGCATTTCGGCCCTGCCACAAAAGGACCAGCTGTCAGTGATTCTCTTTTTAACACAGGTGTGAGTGTTGACGAGGACAAGGCTGGAGATCACTCTGTCATGCTGATTGAGTTCGAATAACAGACTGGAAGCTTCAAAAGGAGGGTGGTGCTTGGAATCATTGTTCTTCCTCTGTCAACCATGGTTACCTGCAAGGAAACACGTGCCATCATCATTGCTTTGCACAAAAAGGTCTTCACAGGCAAGGATATTGCTGCCAGTAAGATTGCACCTAAATCAACCATTTATCGGATCATCAAGAACTTCAAGGGGGGGGGGGGGGGGGGTTCAATTGTTGTGAAGAAGGCTCCAAGAAAGTCCAGCAAGCGCCAGGACCATCTCCTAAAGTTGATTCAGCTATGGGATCGGGGCACCACCAGAGCTTGCTCAGGAATGGCAGCAGGCAGGAGTGAGTGCATCTTCACACACAGTGAGGCGAAGACTTTTGGAGGATGGCCTGGTGTCAAGAAGAGCAGCAAAGAAGCCACTTCTCTCCAGGAAAAACATCAGGGACAGACTGATATTCTACAATAGGTACAGGGATTGGACTGCTGAGGACTGGGTTAAAGTCATTTTCACTGATGAATCCCCTTTCCGATTGTTTGGGGCACCCGGAAAAAAGCTTGTCCGGAGAAGACAAGGTGAGCGCTACCATCAGTCCTGTGTCATGCCAACAGTAAAGCATCCTGAGACCATTCATGTGTGGGGTTGCTTCTCAGCCAAGGGAGTGGGCTCACTCACAATTTTGCCTAAGAACACAGCCATGAATAAAGAACACATCTTCCGAGAGCAACTTTGGTGATGAACAATGCCTTTTCCAGCATGATGGAGCACCTTGCCATAAGGCAAAAGTGATAACTAAGTGGCTCGGGGAACAAAACATCGATATTTTGAGTTCATGGCCAGGAATCTCCCCAGACCTTAATCCCATTGAGAATTTGTGGTCAGTCCTCGAGGCGGGTGGACAAACAAAATTGACAGCATGCCAGGGCGGATTGCAGAGGTCTTGAAAAAGAAGGGTCAACACTGCAAATATTGACTCTTTGCATCAACTTCATGTAATTGTCAATAAAAGCCTTTGACACTTATGAAATGCTTGTAATTATACTTCAGTATTCCATAGTAAGATCTGACAAAAATATCTAAAGACACTGAAGCAGCAAACTTTGTGGAAATGTATATTTGTGTCATTCTCAAATCTTTTGGCCACGACTGTATATCTGTGGTCTTGCCTGTTCACCCTCTGAGTGGCACACATACACAATCCATGTCTCAATTGTCTCAAGGCTTTAAAATCCTTCTTAAACATATCTCCTCCCCTTCATCTACACTGATTGAAGTGGATTTAACAAGTGCCATCAATAAGGGATCATAGCTTTCACATGGATTCACCCGGTCAGACTATGCCACGGAAAGAGCAGGTGTTCTTAATGTTTTGTACACTCAGTGTGTAACTCATCGGTCTCTGAAGCATGTGCTGTACAGATAAGGTGATACGGTGAAATTTTAAAGTGTGAGTCTGCTCGGCCTGGTTTTGCTCTCACGTCTGTGCTGAAAGGAAAAGTAATTACAGTATGAAGGTGGAATGTGCAGTCCGTTGTTGAAGTCGATGTAGAATTCAGGTACTGTAATACAAGCAGTCTGTAAAGGTCTCACAACAAGTCAAGGCATCACCTCGTAAAATGAACTTGCCAAACTGGGGGAGTTTTATAATGGTTTTCGACCCAAGCCACATGACGGGGACCCATCATGATGAAACACTGCCACAATGGCAAAAAAAATAGTACCATTGTGATTTACGAATCGTAAAGGCAAATCGTCACCAGAAGAACTTAAGTGTTACCCAGATCCCCTCTCAGTGCCTTTCGGGGAAAACATCCCACATGAAAGTGGTGGTATAGTGACTCAGTGACTGCTGAGACTGAGATTCCTGGAACGATAAGGGGAGGGGGGTTCAGCGTGTTTTATAGCAACTATCGTGGATGGGTTACCAGTCCATATCAGCACAGCTTGGTTCGGCTCGACTCAGTAGTGCGAAAAGCTTAATACTTTCGCCCTGAAGTAACACATCCCTCTCTTTCTCCCGCTCTCCTTCTTTCTCTCTGCAGTAGACGGCGTGGTGTGTGATGAACCCGGAGAGTGCGTGTGGTTACCAGGTCGGGGTGCGGGGCCCACGGTCTGTGATGGAACAGAAGGTCAAAAGTCGACTGAACTATGGCTTCCAGAGGAGCTCCACGTCAGACGACGACTCCGGATGTGCCCTGGAGGAGTATGCCTGGGTGCCGCCCGGCCTCAGACCCGAACAGGTGAGACGCGCCAAAATCTACACAGCACCCCCCAGTTCTAATGCATGCCCCTTAAATTCAACACTATATGCCACTAATATGCCACATATGGAATACAACCGCTGTTGCCCTGTTCCACAAAATGACAAAGCAGTGTGTGATGATTACTTGTGGGAATTGAACCCACCGACCTTGCCCTTTCTAGTGTCATGCTGTTACCAACTTTTTATTTGAATTTGACCTTTATTTAAACTAGGCAAGTCAGTTAAGAACAAATTCTTATTTTCAATGACGGCCTACCAGGGAACAGTAGGTTAACTGCCTTGATCGGGGCAGAACGACAGATTTTTACCATGTCAGCTCGGGGATTCGATCTTGCAACCTTTCGGTTACTAGTCCAACGCTCTAACCACTAGGCTACCCGCGCAAAAGCCCAGAAGCAGATTTGCTTTTTTAGATAGGAGCTGAAAAATACCACAGTAGCTTTCTCTGTCATTATTCTCCTTGTCATAACTCCATTAGGTAAATTACCAGGCCTCCTCAGGTTTTTGTGGTGGTGGGCAGTGCAGCGGGAGGGCTTGTCAACCTGAAACAGGACAAAGCTGCCTGTCTTTAACTGTTTAACTGTCACCGTGGCACTTTGTCCCTTGGGGCGACTGGGCTGGTTACTACTTTGCCCCTCTGGGCCGTTGACCACCACTGAAGGCTACTTTACGGGGAAGGGTCATTACAGACACCAGATAAAAAGGTGGGATGTTCTTGTCTCCTGTTTAGAGGGGGCTTCCTGCTGATCTATTGCCCCCTATATCCACCTCCCCAGGCCAAGGGTTACAGAACAGTACACTGACAGACGCCCTTCCTCCAGGGCTGTGTGTTTCTCCACTGTAGTGATCACCCCTTAATGTGCACTACAGGGCCGTTCCACAGAATAGCTGCTGTAAAGGCATTACAGTTAACCCATGCATTTACACACAAAGGGGAGGCTTTAGAGGCAGGGTTCTCCCTGTTGCTTCGGTCCCTTCTCTCCCCTTTATCTTTCTCTCCCCCGATCACCCTTCATTGCTTCCATGTGTGCATTTTAAAAGGGAGGGGGATAGAGTGAGGGGAGTAAGGGAAGGGAGGGAGAGAGTGAGACCGATGAGAGAAGGAAGGGAAGGAGGCCTCCCCGGTACGTGGGAGAGTGCCACATAGCACAAGTGGACTCTGTTTGTGACAGGCCTGTAAAAGGCAGCCGTGGCGATGCCCGCTCCGAGCCGAGCCTGGTGTTGCCAGCAACCAGCAGGACGGGGTGAGCAATGGGGTCCTGATCCACGACTAAAGGCCTTCTCTGATCTGCCAAGATTTCTACTAATCACTAGCAGACTTTTCCATGCCCGAGTGTGTAAATAAAAATATACACATCCTGTCTCTAAGTGGCTTTGGGGTGGTGCTTGACAAGTCTGTCTGTCTCACAAGAAAGGAGCCCGCGATGTGCTAACTTTTAGGGTAGGGACACACAAACGCACGCACATACACGCACGCAGGCCATTATCCAGGGGCAGTCTGGGTAGGTATATTATTATTCCTAGTGTACTGAATAACATCTAATCTGGGACAGTGAAATAGGTTAAGAGAAATCTGTGAAGGTGCTCTTCTTTCAACAGGGAGTTGGAAAAAGGTCAGGGCTGTTTTCATGTACTTAACCAAGAACGTTTGACTTCCGTGTTACTTCACAGTATAGGCAACCCTCCAGGCTAATTTGTTTGTGTGGTAGGTGGAAGCATGGCGCTCCCAACGCCAAGGTTCAATTCTCGCAAGGGTCAAATACACATACTAAAAGAAAGATGAATTTGTTACTGTCTCTAAACATCTCTATTTTGCTGTCTATGGTCCAGGTCCAGCTGTACTTCTCCTGTCTGCCAGAGGACAAGGTCCCTTATGTTAACAGTCCCGGAGAGAAGTTCAGAATCAAACAACTCCTGTATCAACTGCCTCCGCATGACAATGAGGTAAGACTCCAAAGAGTTTGTGTGTGTATGTGCATGCATGGGTGTGTGTAGTTCATAAACTGTGTGTGTGTCTCTAGTGTGTGAGTGTTTATGCATGTGTCATAAAATGCATCCCAGTGAGCCCTCTCATTAAAGGCATCGTAACAGGGCAGGTCTCACAGAAGGATAGCACCCATTTCCCCCCAAATCCATCCCTCCCATCCCCTTTTTTTGGACTCAATGTTGTTTGAAGGGCTGTGTCCGACCCTCGTCTTTCACTGCCTTTCAGTGAACCTCTGTTTAACACCACCTTACTACCTACCAGGGTTGGTGTCAATTCCATTTAAATTCAGACTAGAAATAAACTTCCAAGTCCAATTCTCCAGGCAAAAACAACATTTTATTTGACTTCCAGTTGACGGAGTTGAAATGGAATTCACTCCATCCCTGTCACCTATAGCTCCACGCCATTCTGGTCATGTGTGGGAGGACAAGACATTCACGTTGCCGGCGTCACAGAGTTTAGTCCCTTGGTCCCACACTGGGTCACAGACTGAAATGGCGTGGGCACAATACGTCTTTTGACTTAATGATGTGCTGGGAGCCCCCGCTAGCAGGATTCCTGTCCTAGATGTGGTCTTTATGGGGACAGAACTGTGGGACGGCGAGGCATTATTGGGACAGAACTGTGGGACGCTGCTGAAAGAGAAAGTCTTTCTTTATGCCTCCGCCACTAACAGTGGCACCACTGCCCGAGCTGCCTACCCTGTGTCTCTTTGTTGCTCGCCCTCTCGTGATTTCACTCTAAACACAACCCATGTTTGTGTAAACTGTTAATGTCTGCCTTCCCTTGTCTCCCTCCTAAACCGCTAACATCAAAAAGGGGGTGTTAAAATAGTTCTCAGTCAGAGCTAAGCCAGGCTTAGGTTTAGGGTGGAGGATTGGAGTGGAGATGACGGAGGTGGGAGGGCAAGAGATGGCTTTGTTGAACATGCCCTGGTATGCAGCTCAACTTTCTCTCTGTCTGATGATGATTGAAGGACTGACCTGTGTGCGTTTTACTAAAACACTAAAATACCTATTTCCTCCCAGTTTGACGTCGACTCCACTCCCTCATGTTGGTTGTCACTCTTTGCTCCGTTTGTGGTTGTACAATAAAAAGTCCACTTTCTGTGTTTGACTGTTTCTTCTATCCCTCTCCCTCCCTCACTTTCCCTCCCTCCCCCCAGATGCGGTACTGCCAGTCTCTCAGTGAGGAGGAGAAGAAGGAGCTCCACATGTTCAGTGTCCAGAGGAAGAAGGAGGCACTGGGGAGGGGCTCCCTCAAACTGTTGCCCCGGGCCCTGCTACACAGTGTCTGTGAACATGTACGTCCCCGCTCTGCCTCTCTCACCTTACCTCAGTCCCTAACAGGACACACTGATCCACATTACTCAAGTGACTTATGTATACTATTGAGAAACCGATTACAGAGAGATGTAGCCTTTTTGTTTATCCCATTGTGAATAGAAGGCTAGACATCCCTAAACATATGCTGGATTTTCAGCCATGCAGTCGATAATCTAAAAAGCCTCTCAGTGGCTTGGAGAGTCATTAGAAGGTTGGCGGACTGTACTGCACTCTGCTGTGCTCGCACCACATTCAGTGTTTTATTTTGTGAATTTACAAATGGGTCCTGAGCAGCCTGTGGTTGACCACCATTTTTATTTAACTAGGCAAGTCAGTGAAGAACAAATTCCTATTTACAATGACTGCCTACCCCGGCTGACGCTGGGCCAATTGTGCGCCGTCCTATGGGACTCCCAATCAGGGCCGGATGTGATACAGCCGGGATTCGAACCAAGGACTGTAGTGATGCCTCTTGCACTGAGATGCAGTGCCTTAGACCGCTGCGCCACTCGGGAGCCCTCTTGTCAAAACACAGCTCTCTGGTGGCTCTCCTGCCAGTCAACATCACTCACTCCACTCCAAGATAAAGGCTGTTTTCTCATCAACGCTGTTGCTTGTTCACTGCCCGCTTAGCTTTTGCCGTGTGTGAGTACTGTGTGTGTGAGAGCGAGAGCGAGAGAGAAAGAGAGAGAGAGAGAGAGTGCATGTTAAAAGCAAGGCCTGTGTGTCCCCACATGGCATACAGAGACAAACAAACAAGAGCCTGACAACCTGACCGCAGTGGGACCATAGTGGACCACAGTTAGCCTCACGGTCATAATTCCCATAACAACACCAGATGCCATGTTCTGTACTGACGCGGTCTCAACACAGATGGAAGGGAATTGGCCACGTCTCTCAACCCCCCCCCCCCCCCCCCCCCCCCCCCCCCCCCCCCCCCCCCCCCCCCCCCCCCCCCCCCCCCCCCCCCCCCCCCCCCCCCCCCCCCCCCCCCCCCCCCCCCCCCCCCCCCCCCCCCCCCCCCTTCTCCTCAGTAGGGCATGGAAGCTACTCTGACAATACTGTATAGTTTAACAAGCTACACTAAAGCTACCCTTCGGAAAAATATATTTTACTTAGCTAAAGTTACTTTGAAAACGGTAATAGTGAAGATATCAAAACTAGGAAATAACACATATGGAATCATGTAGTAACAAAAAAAGTGTAAAACCAATCTAATATTTGAGATTCTTCAAAAGTAGCCACCCTTTGCCTTGATGGCAGCTTTGCACACTCTTGGCATTCTCTCAACCAGCTTCACCTGGAATGCTTTTCCAACAGTCTTGAAGGAGTTCCCACATATGCTGAGCACTTGTTGGCTGCGTTTCCTTCAATCTGCAGTCCAACTCACCCCAAATCATCTCAATTGGGTTGAGGTAGGGTGATTGTGGAGACTAGGTCATCTGATGCAGCACTCCAGCACTCTCCTTCTTGGTCAAATAGTCCTTACACATCCTGGAGGTGTGTTGGGTCATTGTCCTGTTGAAAAACAAATGATAGTCCCACTAAGCACAAACCAGATGGCATGGTGTATCGCTGCAGAATGCTGTGGTAGCCATGCTGGTTAAGTGTGCCTTGAATTCTAAATAAATCACAGACAGTGTCACCAGCAAAGCACCATCACACTGCCTTCTCCATGCTTCATGGTGGGAACCACACATGCGGAGATCATCAGTTCACCTACTCTGTGTCTCACAAAGACACAGTGGTTGGAACCAAAAATCTCAAATTTGGACTCATCAAATCAAAGGACAGATTTCCACCGGTCTAATTTCCTTTGCTTGTGTTTCTTGGCCCAAACAAGTCTCTTTTTATTATTGTTGTCCTTTAACAGTGGTTTCTTTGCAGCAATTCAACCATGATACACACAGTCTCCTCTGAAGAGTTGATGTTGAGATGTCTGTTACATGAACTCAGTGAAGCATTTATTTGGACTGCAATTTGAGGCTGGTAACTAATGAACTTAACCTCTGCAGCAGAGTTAACTCTGGGTCTTCCTTTCCTGTGGCGGTCCTCATGAGAGCCAGTTTCATCGTAGGGCTTGATGGTTTTTGCAATTGTACTTGAAGAAACTTTCAAAGTTCTTGACATTTTCCAGAATGTCTTAAAGTAATGGACTGTTGTTTCTCTTTGCTTATTTAAACTGCTCTTGTCATTCAATGGACTTGGTCTTTTACCAAATAGGGCCATCTTCTGAATACCACACCTACCTTGTCATAACACAACTGATTGGCTCAAACGCATTAAGGAAAGAAATTCCACAAATGTACTTTTTAAAAGGCACACCTGTTAATTTAAATGCATTCCAGGTGACTACCTCATAAAGCTGGTTCAGAGAATGCCAAGAGTGTGGAAAGCTGCCATCAAGACAAAGGGTGGCTACTTTGAAGAATCTCAAATATAAACTATATTTTGATTTGTTTAACACCTTTTTGGTTACTACATGAGTCCATATGTGTTGATGTCTTCACTATTATTCTACAAATAGTCAAAATTAAGAAAAACCCTTGAATGAGTAGGTGTGTCCAAACTATTGACTGGTACTGTATACCGATTAATTCTAAACTAAAATGAATGTATAAATATTTTATGAGCTTAGTAAAATACTACAGTATACAACCTCTAGTTTGAGAGTGAAACTCTGTTCCTGTCCGTGTTGTTGTTTTCATTACAGTGTGGGGAGAGCGTCAATGGTGGAGAGATGGCGGTGTTTGCCTCCAGAGCGGGTCCTGGGCTGGTCTGGCACCCAGCATGCTTTGCGTGCTCCATGTGTAGCGAACTGCTGGTGGACCTCATCTACTTCTACCAGGACGGAAAGATCCACTGTGGCCGACACCACGCTGAACTGCTCAAACCACGTTGCTCAGCCTGCGACGAGGTGAGACGTTTGTGTGTGGGGTGTGAAGAGCCATTGTGGCGGCACACCAAGCATTGTTCATAAAAACCATGCTGGGTCGGAATTGAACCCACACCAACACTGACATATGTTCTCTGAAGGCAACGGCAATAACCGCTAGACCAAACCAAGCCGCGTGACGCACTTCTCAAGCTACTTGTTTGTGTGTCTGTCTTCAGGTTATCTTCTCTGATGAGTGCACAGAGGCGGAGGGGCGTCATTGGCACATGAAGCACTTCTCCTGTTTCGAGTGTGAGACGGTGCTGGGGGGACAGCGCTATATCATGAAGGACGGGCGACCATATTGCTGCGGCTGCTTCGGCTCGCTCTTCGCCGAGTACTGCGAGGCCTGCAGAGAACACATCGGTAAGCCCTGACCACTGCAGACAGACCACTGCTTCTGCCATTGTAAAATAAATGCCAGAAACTACAATAAACTGAAATTGTGTTAGTTATCCAATGCAAAATATCCAAGTAAGGTAACATGTCATTATTCTCAGCCAGTAAAAACATGTTATATGACATATGCCTAGGAGGAACTTGACAATGATCCAGGGAATCGCACCACAAAAGTGTTTTAAAAAATACACACATTTTTCTCTCGCTAGGGGTGGACAATCCCCAGATGACGTATGACGGTCTCCACTGGCATGCCACCGAGGGTTGTTTCTGCTGTGCCCAGTGTAAGAGCTCTCTACTGGGCTGTCCCTTCCTGCCCAAGCAGGGCCGCATTTACTGCTCCAAGGCCTGCAGTCTGGGAGAGGATGTCCACACCTCGGACTCCGCTGACTCCGCCTTCCAGTCTGCTCGCTCCCGCGAATCCCGCCGCAGCGTCCGCATGGGCAAGAGCAGCCGCTCGGCTGACCAGTGCCGCCAGTCACTCCTTTTCTCGCCCTCCGTCAACTACAAGTTCCCTGGGTTCACCGGTGATTCCGGCAACACAGACACCCTCACCAACAAGCTGGCCCACCTGGGTTTAACCAACGAGGAGCAATTTTGGAAGGGGAGGGAGGGCACTGAGGCCCCCGAGGACCGGGAGGAAGAGGAGTGGGCCGAGCACGAGGACTACATGACACAGCTGCTGCTCAAGTTTGGGGAGCAAGGTGTCTTCCAGCAGGGTGAGACAGTCGACTCCAGACCCCCAACAGATCTGTGGATGACCGAGGCAGAGGTCAAGATGAAACAGTGTGAGCCTCAGGGCTCAAGGGCTGGGAGAGGTGGAGGAGGGTCAGGCAGCCAAAGCCTGGCCAGTAAGAAGTACCAGGCAGATATGTACTGGGCTCAGTCCCAGGATGGGTTAGGAGATTCAGCCTACGGTAGCCACCCAGGCCCTGCTAGCAGCAGAAAGCTCAAGGAGCTGGAGATGGAGCACAGGGCTGGTAGCATCGGGGATAAAGGCTTCCAGAGGGAGGAAGAACAGTGGTATGATGACTCTCTGGAGTGTATCACAGATGGGCTGAAACAGACAGATCAGAGCGCCAGGGACTCGATGGACTCACTGGCACTGTCCAACATCACCGGTAAGACATGTTACATCTCTATTGGAATAGCCTTTTAGTCCAGGACTAGGCTTAACCAGGTTTTGATCTGTGTAGCATACTACCTTTCAATGTTCTGTGATGGCAGATTGCTATTTGAAACAGCATTGTGGTGAATAGACACCTTGTACAAACATATTTTCTCATTCTCTCTCCTTTTCTTCTTCTTCTTCCAGCGGCATCAGTAAACGGAGACAGTAAAGAGCGCCCTCTGGTCTACTCCTTACAAAACTTCCAGGAGCTTGAGGCAGAGAACTGTGAGAACACAAGCAACATGGGAACTCTCAATTCCTCCACGTTACACTGCAGTGCCAATTCCCTGAAGAGCCTTACATCCGAGCTGGAGCAGGTGGAGGAGAATGTACCAGAGGAAGAAGCGGCTCCTCTTCCCTCTCCCCCAAAGCCACCTCACGTCCCGGAGTTGAGGAGGACTCGCTCCCAGTCCCGACCCCAACAGGTCAAGTTCTCCCCAGACGTCATTGACAACAGTCACTATGGTGACCTGCCAGTGCGCCAGCCCCCCATGAGCGAGCGGACGCGGCGGCGTGCCTACCACTTTGAAGAGCAGGACCCGGAGCTTCTTGGTTCAAGCTCCGACCGCCATCACAACCGCCACCATCACCACAGGAGGCGCCGCAGCCGCAAGTCCCGCTCCGACAACGCTCTCCACCTGGTGCCCAAGGAGAGGGCCAACCGCATGTACTTCAGAGAGGACCATAGAAGCCATAGGAGCCACGGCCACAAGGGTCCCCAGCAGCAGACCTTCCTGCCCAACCAGCAGAGGTATGGCCAGGGCCAACCTGGTCACCCCCATCCCCACCACACCACCTCAGATTACGGGCTCCAGCAGGGCCCAGCCATGGAGAGGTTCCTGGGGATGTGTGGGGACAGGGGCGAGGATGACTGGTGCTCCACCTGCTCGTCTTCCTCCTCAGAGTCTGAGTCTGAGGAGGAAGGCTTTTTCCTGGGGCAGCCCATCCCCCAGCCACACAGACACTACTATGATAACCTGCCCAGCCCTAGCCACGTAGCAGGCCTGCCCTCCCCGCCTTACGGGGGAGTCCCGCGGACTAAGTCCAAAAAAAAGAAGGGGCACAAGGGGAAAAACTGTATAATTTCATAATACTTTTTTGTGGAGTACCCTTTTAAATTATACTCTTTCTGCATTGCAACCCCCCTCTAGATCTCTCATTGCCACTGTTCGGAATATGGAAATGGCCTGCCTGCTTGCAACAAATGCCCAAATTATTTTGCCAACTGGTTGTATTACATGTCTTCTCGAGATGGATGACAAAAAACAGACATGTTTGTCAGTGGAATGGCATTGAAAGACTAAACAGATTGCATATTATTTTTTTTAACCTTTATTTAAGTAGGCAAGTCAGTTAAGAACAAATTCTCATTTACAATGCTGGCCAAACCCTAACAACGCTGGGCCAATTGTGCACCGCACTATGGGACTCCCAATCACGTCCGGTTGTGATACAGCCTGGAATCAAACCAAGGTCTGTAGTGACGCCTTTAGCACTGAGATGCAGTGCCTTGGACCGCGGCACCACTCGGGAGCCCCAGTTATTAAAGGATCTACTATTTTGCTAACCAGGGTTTTAAAAATGAAAGTATGATAGTTTCTGCCAGCAAAGGTATTATAGAATACAGTATGATGACATCAGCTATTTCCATGTATGTGCTTCTTTTGTATTTAGGCTTACCAGTATGCATTTGCAGCCCTGACAAGTGGGGATAGCATATGTACTATAAAGGGCCTGGTTGGGTTGACTATTTTATTTATGGGTCATATTATATTGTAAACAGATCAGTCATCTGTATAAATGTAAAAACTGGAATATAAAAGGCTAAGATAATAATTGTAATAAAAAAAACATAACATGTCAGGTTTTTTGTTTATTTTAAAAGGAGAGCAATGTCCCCCAAAAGTTTGTACAGAACGAGTATGTGTATGAAGAATGAATATAGTGTAGA